>NW_022590020.1:16752-33561 GCF_004348235.1 Phoca vitulina
TGCTCTTGAAGGCAGAAGAAAATGGGACTTGAAGAATGAACTGCCAGAACCAATAGCAGAATGTGCCCTGCAAGAACACGGAGGTAGAAATAGTACCTAATGAACCTGTCAGTCTGATTAAGGAAATTTCCAAGTTGAATGTTGAGAGTGCCAACTACTTTTATTAGCTCAGAGCTGATTATTTTTATTAACTGAAATGGCATAAAATTAAAATGTAACAAAATTCCTCAATCGCACTAGCCACTTATGAATACTTACAAGCCACATATGGCTACCCCGTTGGAGAGTGCAGAATATTATAGAGCACTTCCACCATCGCAGAAACTTCTGTTGGACTGCTCTGCTCAAGTATGAGTAGGCAGGAAGTAGACAACACATAGGGAGTGTGGTGTCTACTGAGAGCATGTGTGAAATAAGACTTCTCAGGCCCTGCCCAGACCTACAGAATCAGAGTCTCAGGTTGGGGTTGGGGGTGGGGGGTGAGTAGGAATCTGTATTTTCACAAGCCTTCCAAGGGATTCTGATGCACATTAAACGTTAAGAAGTACTAAAGAGAGTTGAATAAAGGGACTGCTGTTGAGTTGAGGGCTGGGTTGAGAGAAGCAGCAAAGGACAGTGAACACTAGGAACTAGCAAAGAGGAAACCAGACAGTATTAGTGGGACCCAAGGACAGCTGGAGCCCTAGGAGGCAACTGAGGGACACAGTAAGTCCATAGCTGGGGTAAGGCAGGAAGGTCATGGGGTGGGGAGGGGAGGGAATACCCTCACCCCTCTCTTCTGCCCTCTGGTTTTTCACTGGAGTCCCTGTTGTCTCCAACCAGCCAAAGGCTAGAGGAGAAAGGAACTTCTTCTGCACAGAGCAGGGCAGAGGGAAGTGGAGAATGGATCTGAGGGACAAATGAGATTGAGCCAGCGTACGTGGTTTTGATGTATTGGCTATATTTTGAAAATACATATTCGATCTATAAATGTATAACTATTAACATGAAAAAGATGTTACTACCCTTCAAAATCATCTTAGTTATAACATCTCAGGGAACCATGTTATTAACAATGAGGTCTCTCCAGACAATTTTAAGAAGGGAAATAACCACTGTAAATATTTCTTTCCATTTATTTTTCCCTCCCTGTTTCTATTCCCTGCCTTTCCCCTCCCTTCCTCTTGCCCACCCTCTCCCTCTCTTTCTTCCCTCTCTCCTCTCTCAGTCTTTATATTATACATTATATAATACGATAGTAAAGAAAGTGTCGTGTTCTAGCTTTTTCACTTAACGTTGTGTTTTGAACGTTTCCTTGTGCCTGTAAGGATTCTCTGAAAACATGTTTTTCAGTGGCTGGGCAGATGGTTTAAAGATGATTGTTACTGTAAGCTGTCTCAAATTCTTCTGGGAAGTAGGTGGTGTATAATGCCTAAATTATAAGTTGTTCTTAATTTTACTTTCAGCCTCTAAAGTGCAGTAGCTCTTTGTGGCTCTGTTTCTCCAAAGCCACAGAAATAGAAGGGATAGTGACAATGACCAAACAGGAGCCACGAGGTGGAAGAGTGTTGAACTGGGGGTTCATGCCAGGTTCTGTGCAGTGTCTACCCATGTGACCACAGATGAAGGTGCTTAGACCAGCTGAGGTTCAAGGTCCCCTTTAGTTCCACCTCTGCTTTCTGATACAACTCGAATGTCCTCACAGGTAGAAAAAAGCCTCATTTCAGGGACTGCCCTCCTCTTCCATCACACCTTGGTTCCGGGCACCATCATCCCTCATCTGGACTACAGCAATCCCCTTGTTTCAGTGATCTCCTCCGGCCACTCTTGCCCTCCATCTGTTCTCCCACAAGGCAGCTAGAGTGATCTGGTAAAGAATATATCAGATAATCACACTCATCTTATTACTCCTTGTCATGGAGAATGAGGCCCCACATGATCAGGTGCCCCACCACCTCTCTGATCTCACCTCCGACTTCTGCCTTGCTCACTCCACCCCGTCAACCATACTTCCACTCAAGAGCCTCTACACCTGCTGTTCCATCTGCTCAGAATGTTGTTCCCTCACATTTCCTCACAGCTCATGTCTATTGAGAAAGGCCTTTTTCTGACCTCTCTCAATAGCATAGCCCCAATTCCCATCATTCCCTATACCTTTCTGCAGTTTTATTTTCTTTCAAGGCACTTATCCTGGACATGATATCTGTAGGGGCTAATTTATTTATTATTTGTCCATCTCCACTGGCATGTAAGTTCCATAGAACAGAACTTGGTCTGTTTTATTCATTGCTATATTCACTGCACTTTGAAGTGAAATTAGTAAGTGCTCAGTAAAGTGCACTCAGTGGGAAACCAATACCTATTTATTGAATGAATGAATGAATGAATGAATGAAAAAATCCTTCTGTGGAGGTCGCTGTTCAGGAGGGAAAGATGAACAAATACCTCAGCTTCATGGTTGGCACAGATGGATTGATGCTCAGCCCCTGCTTAGCAAAAGCCATGATGCCACTCTCTCTGTCATTCCCCCTTCCATTCCCCCAGGCCACCTCCTCACGGCTCCTCCTGGCATCTTTGCCCCAGTTCTAATTCTCTTTTTTCTCACCCCTGTCCCACCCAGTGGTCTGTGATTCCCTCGGTACCTCACAGATGATGGAAATAACCATTTTTCTTGTTTTCGTGGCATTCAGTGACTTACAATAACCTCTCCTGCGTGTGATCTCCTCTCCTGCTGCCACAGTTCCTCGAGGTAGGAGCTAATGTCCTCATTTAGTCATTTGTTCAAGCTCCACAATTTCTTGAGCACCCACTCTGGTGGGGACTTGGGGACAGTGACAAATGGTCAGAGATGGTTCCTGCTCTCATCAAGCTCAAAATCTGGCCAGGATGACAGATACGAAGCACATGATGGGATCAGCATATCCTAATGTGACAGCTGTCCTAAGTCCTGTGGAGGGGAAATGGGTGCCACTTCTTGAGTGTCTCCACCTCTTACGTAGTTAGTGTCATTTTATCTTCCCATCAGCCCTCTGATGTCAGGTTTTCTGAGTAACTAGATGCTCTCATTCATCTCTACTTTCCCACAGGTGGTCTGAACTATGTGTTTCTACATACCGTGAACAAGAGCCAAAGGACAATTGGGAGGGCGAGAGGTGGACAGGGGAGGAGGCATGGGTCACATAGTATGGCCCAGATGGGAATGGTGGACTGGTCTTCCACACTGGGTGCAGGCAGAGCTGGCAGGGCTTGGACGCTGGCTTTGACTTCTGCCTGGGAGCTGGCCACATGGAGGCCCAGGGAGAAAAGAAAAGGAAGAGGGAATGTCTGGGCCTCTCTCCACTGAGGCTAGAGTATCATCCAGCCTACTCTGACAGGTAAGACCCTTTCTCCATCTTGCAGATGGAGGAGGAGAAAGTGGAGAGAAAGCACTTCTAGGAGCAGTCTCCTGGGTCTATTGTATAAAGCAGAAGAAAATACGTTGCCTTTCAGTGTAGTGACCTGCAGCTACACTTGGCCCAATGAAGATTAGATGAGCCATTGTCTGCTTCCAGGATTGGGTGACACACAGATGATGGGTACAGAAGGGCAGGAATTCTTTTCTCTCTTGAGGAAGAGTGCAGAAATGTGAGCAGAGCAGGGAAGAAACACACTGTTATTGGAAACATTGTCTAGATTTGTTCTCCATGATTGCATTAAAAGGCTAAGCCAATGGTCAGTTGGAGAATAGTTCCCCTCCTTGGGGGAAGTGCAGAGGCAGAACTACGCAATTCTGCTTCTACTTTCAGGAGAATTCCCTCCTAACACATCCTTGGGTGTTTTCCTGGAATCACCTGAATGGTGGTTCAGCTCTTGCCCACCAGGATTCTCTGAAATGGATCATGACCACTCATTCATTCAGTGAAGGCTCTCTGTATAAAGAGGCTGAACATTCACTCTCTGTTCCAAGGCCCACCTCAAATTATACCCAGTGATATTGTCCAGCGTAGGTTTCTTGTGATCTACTCTGTCCCAGATGGAAACCATGTAACTCCTCCCTATGTAACTCACTTTCTCCTTCCAGAATTTGAAGAAGTTAAAACCTGACATTTTTCTCTTCCCAATTTTTACACTTCTTCATGTTAGTCTGGGTAGGTTGATTTGTCTGGGTGGATAACAATGGTAATGATGGTAGTAGTAGTTGTACCACCCCCACCACCCCCACCTCTACTATCGCTACTACTAGTAGTAGTAACCATTGCTGTCATTTGTTGATCACTTAATATGAGCCAATGACTGTTCTAAGAAATTTAGATTTTATTTACTTATCCATTTTAGAGAGAGAGACAGAGACAGAGAGAGTGCGGGTGGTGGGAGGGGTAGAGGGAGAGGAAGAGAATCCCAAGCAGACACCACGCTGAGTGCAGAGCCCAGTGCGGGGCTCGATCTCACGACCCTGAGATCTTGACCTGGGCCAAAACCAAGAATCAGATGCTTAACCAACTGAGCCACCCAGGCGCCCCTGTTCTAAGAACTTTAAATAGTAATTTATTTAATGCTCAGAACCATCCTATGAAGTTGGTGCTCTTATTACCTTATTCCCATTCTATAGATGAGGAAATTGAGGCACAGAAGGTTGACATGATTTGACCAAGGGCTTGTATAGGTTGTCTCTTGAGTCCACACTCTTTTTTTTTAAGATATATTTTATATAGAGAGAGTGAACAAGTGTAGATGGAGAGAGAGAGAGATGGGAAGGTGTAGATGGAGAGAGAGAGAAAGAATCTCAAGCAGACTCCCTACTGAGCGTGGAGTCCGAAGTAGGGCATGATCCCAGGACCCTAAGATCATGACCTGAGTTGAAACCAAGAGTGGGATGCTTCACCAAATGAGCCAGCCAGGCGCTCCATTGAACCCACACTCTTTTTTTTTTTTTTAATTTTATTTTATTATGTTAGTCACCACAAAATACATCATTAGTTTTTGGTGTAGTGATCCACAATTCATTGTTTTCATATAACACCTAGTGCTCCATGCAGTACGTGCCCTCCTTAATACCCATCACCAGGCTAACCCATCCCCCCATCCCCTCCCCTCTAAAACCCTCAGATTGTTTCTCAGAGTCCATAGTCTCTCATGGTTCGTCTCCGTCTCCAATTTCCCCCCTTCATTTTCCCCTTCCTTTTCCTAATATCCTCCATGCTATTCCTTATGTCCCACAAATAAGTGAAACCATATGATAATTGACTTTCTCTGCTTGACTGACTTCACTTAGCATAATCTCCTCCAGTCCCATCCATGTTGATGTAAAAGTTGGGTATTCATCCTTTCTGATGGCTGAGTAATATTCCATTGTATATATGGACCACATCTTCTTCCATTCATCTGTTGAAGGGCATCTCGGCTCTTTCCACAGTTTGGCTATATGTGGACATTGCTGCTATGAACGTTGGGGTGCATATGGTCCTTCTTTTCACAACATCTGTGTCTTTGGGGTAAATACCAAGGAGTGCAATTGCTGGGTTATAGGGTAGCTCTATTTTTAATTTTTTGAGGCACCTCCACACTGTTTTCCAAAGTGGCTGTACCAACTTGCATTCCCACCAACAGTGTAAGAGGTGAACCCACACTCTTAACCACTAGGTTTCACGTCTCCGTTGGTGGGGGTCAGTTACTTAGTGTTTTTGTTTTTGTTAAAGATTTTTATTTATTTGAGAGAGAGAGAGATTACAAGTAGGCAGACAGGCAGGCAGTCAGAAGCAGAAGGAGAAGCAGGCTCCCCGCTGAGCACGGAGCCCGATGCGGGGCTCGATCCCAGGATGCTTGTTCATGACCTGCACCGAAGGCAGACGCTTAACTGACTCAGCCACCCAGGTGCCCCAACAGACTTAGTGTTAGCTGGAGAAGGAGGAAACACAGAAAATAAGGAAAAGAAGAGAATCTCCATAGTTTATGCTTTGCTAGGATGCTAGTTCAGTTTATATGACTTGTGTAGAATTTAAGAAACATGAGTTTAAACTCCGTTGGAATGATATTCGCTGTCTATAGTCTATAGAACCTTTTCTCCTAGTTTATTCTTCCTTTCTCCTTTGCTTTGCCACTGTCCATATCCAGCTGCCAGACTAAAATCTGCTTCTAAAAGTGCTGAGTCTCTGAGAAAAACTGGTGCTGGACATATGTTCTTAGAGTTCTTCCTTCACCACAAGCCAAGAAACTCAAGGGTCTGCAAAATGCTTCACAAAGAACTGGAATGGTAAGGGCTCAGTGATGATGATGGTGGTGGTGGTGGTGGTGGTGGTGTTGACCTCAAATTATATGAAACAACTACTTATAGAACTCCAGTCATGAACCAGGCTATATGCTCAGCCCTGTGGATGCAGAATTGTGTAATAACAACTGCAGTTTACTTGTTTTTACTGAGTTGTATTTGACAAAGAACATTGTGTAAGTTTAAGGGGACTTGATACTTTTATGTTGCAATACAGCTGTCATTGTACTGTTAACTAACACCTCTACCATGTTACATAATTCTTGTTTCTTCTAGTGTTGGGAACAGTTAATTCTAGTCTCTTGGCAAGTTTAATGTTTCCGATACAGTTGTTGCCTGTAATCACTGTACTGTGTGTTAGGTCTCTGGGACTCATTTATCCTTTAATTACAAATATGCGCCTTCAACAACAGCGCTCCCATTTCCCCGCCCCAGTCCCTGGTAACCAGCATTTTACTCTGTTTTTACAAGTTTGGTTTTTTTTAATGCCACATATAGAGGTACCATTCGGGGGCGCCTGGGTGGCTCAGTCCCTTAAGCGTCTAACCCTTGATTTTGGCTCAGGTCATGATCTCAGGGTCGTGAGATCAAGCCCTGTATTGGGCTCCAGCTCAGCGTGGAGTGTGCTTGAGATTCTCTCTCTCCCACTCCCTCTGCCCCTTCCCCAACTTGCACACGTGCTCTCTCTCTCTCTTTCTCTCTATAAATAAATAAAATAAAAAAAAGAGGTACTGTACAGTATTTGTCTTTCTCTGTCTGACTTATCTTACTTAGCATAATGTCCTCAAGTTCTGTCCTTGTTGTAAATGGCAGAATTTCCTTCTTTCTCTGGCTGAATCATAGTCCACTGTATGTATCTACTACATCTTTATTCACTCATCCGTTGATGGACACTTAGTTTGTTTCCATATCTTGGCTCTTGTGAACAATGCTGCCACAAACATGGGAGTACCTATGTCTCTCTGGTCTTTCATTGAGGACTTAGTACAGCCAAGGACTGTTTTACACACTTTACATGGATTAACTCCCTTGATTTCACAAGCACCCTAGGAGGAGCCACTGTGATCATCACCCAGGCATGAGGCAAAGAGCAGCCCAGTAGCTGTGCTCAGTCACACAACTAACGAGTAGGAGAGCAGCTGTTCAAATCCAGTAGTCAGAGTCCAGAACCACTTTCCTGAGCACTGGTCTGTCCTGGCCCCTCCCAGCTCCTCCAGAGCCTGCGGTCTAGCCTGGGGTGGCAATTTGGGTGGCCAGGCTGAGTGGTGAGGAGTGTGCGGAGCCACAGTGAAGGGGGACTGTCTAAATCCTTTTCTCAGAATTACTGTGTCTAAGCAAGATCTTGAGACATCACTAACCTGAACTGTGTCTCCCCAGACTCCACTTGCTCAGCCTCCATCCATGATTGTACCATCCAAACAGCCGAGCCATGGAGGGGCGGCTTGTGGTCGCTGCGGGACCATCGGTTTGTCTCCATTAGGCTTAATGTGTCTTCCTGGAAAACTCCAGCAAAAGGTCATGAGGGTGCAGCCCTTACGAATGGGATTAGTGCTCTTAGAAAAGAGACCCCAGAGAACTACCTAGCCCTTTCCACACTGTGAGAATACAACGAGAAGTCTGTGACTCAGAAGATGGCCCTCACTCGACCATGCTGGCCCCCAGATCTTGGACAACCAGGCTCCAGGACTGTGAGAAGTAGATTTCTGTTGTTTATAAGTCACCAAGTCTGTAGTATTTTGTTATAACAGCACAAATGGACTAAGATACCCTCCTAAGCAGTTTGTACTTCTCATTTATAGTACTTAGGTAATAACTCATTATTATTATTATTTTATTTTATTTTATTATGTTATGTCAGTCGTTATTATTTTTAAAGATTATATTTATTTATTTGAGAGAAAGGGTGAGTGAGAGAGCACAAGCAGGGGGGAGGGTCAGAGGGAGAGGGAGAAGCAGGCTCCCCGCTTAGCAGGGAGCTCCATGCAGGGCTCCATTCCAGGACCCTGGGATCATGACCTGAGCCAAAGGCAGACACTTAACCAACTGAGTCACCCAGGCACCTCAGTTATGACTATTTATTGTGTGCTTAGTTACTGAGGAGGTCTGATATCCCAGCTAGACCATAGCCCTCATAAGCGCAGCACCCTTCTCTGGGTTACCCATTGCCATATATCTTTCATGCCTGGCCCAGGGTCTGCCAGAGAGTAGATATTGAACAAATACGTAGTGAATGGATGTTGAAGGCGAGGCTCAATTATTTCAAAACCTCTTGATTTCCAAAACCCTCTGTTCGGGAACAGTTGGGAAGGAATTCAAACAACCTCACGTAGATAGGGACAGATTATTGAAAACAGTGAAAACAAGCCAGTGACGTCACTGGTTTTGGGAGTTTTGCCTTCCACCTGGGAATTCTGGGGGATGGGTGCTTTTTCCTAAGCTGGTCACATTTGAAAGCACTCAATCCCACTGGAAACCCACTGTCACCTCTTCCTCCACTCTGGCCCTGAGGATAAACTCTCTAGGGTCAGGCAGCAGTTATTTTAAGGTAGCAATTAAGTGCAACCAAATTGCTCTTTAAATCCCGTAATGGAGTTAACAGGAGAGCTTCCATCTGCCAAAGAGAATGAATCCCCAAAGCTGGAAGAATGCTCTGAGCTTGACACAGAGAGTGGAGCTCAGAATCAAGTGTGAACTTACCCTCGGAAAAGATGAAAAAGACCATGAAGTCAAAGGGTCTGTGGGGAACCGCGCCTGTGCTGCTTGTTGTCCCTGAAGCTCTTGGAAGTCTCCTGTGGTCCCACTGGTGCCATCAAATCTGTTAAACAACAAAAATTCAAATGAGTCAATTTATTTTTTTATTTTTTATTTTTTTAAATAAGAAGTTCAACTTTACTATTTATCAGGAAGATACAAATTAAAAACAACAAAGATAATATTAGTCACCAGTAAAAATTTAATCATATCCAATGTTTGATAGGAACAATAGGTCCTCCAATACACTATTGTTGGGAATGTAAGAAAGCAGTCTTTCTAGACAGAAATTTGATTTTACATATTCCTAAAAATCATGTATTCAGTTTGACCTAGCAAATCCACATCATCTGTATCTTCCAAAGTACACTAACATAGTTTTATATAGTTCAACATACAAGGGTGCTTATTTTATGTTATTTATTTTATTTTATTTTTTATTTTTTTAAATTTATTTATTTTAGAGGGGTGGTGGAGGGGCAGAGGGAGAGAGTCTCAAGCAAGCTCCATGCTGAGCATGGAGCCCGACATCATAACCTGAGCCTGAGATCATAACCTGAGCAGAAACGGAGTCAGAGGCTTAACTGACTCAAATGAGTCAATTTAAACATCAAAGTGGCTTTACTCAACAATTCACCAGAGACGGCATCCCATCTCGCTGCTGGAAAGGAGTTCTGCTGAGCTGTGGAAAAGGAGAGGTTTTTAAATGTGGAAAGGGGGTGGAAAAAAGAAATTATTACCAAAGAATGGCTTGTATCAGAGGAGGTCACCTTCTTAAGGGGAACAGGAGTCGAATGGGTGGATTATCTCATTAATGCTGACCTTGTAATTTCATGTTGACTGGTTAAAGGTTACATTCCTGGGGGGTTGAAACTGCAGTTAGGTTAGGTGTTCAGTCTTGGTTTGCTGGTGTTGGCGTTTAGTACAAGTGACCCCCTTTGGGGCATACTATCTCTTTTTAAACACAGCGTACAAGTGTTTCACCTTCTTGGTTAAGTTTATTCTTGAATATTTTATTCTGTTTGATGTTATTGTAAGTAGAATTGTTTCTGAATTTCCTTTTCAGATTGTTCATTGTTAGTGCAAAGGAATGCAACTGATTTCTCTGTGTTGATTTTGTATCCTGCAAGTTTGCCGAATTTATTAAGTCTAACATTTGTGTGTGTGTGTGTGTGTACTGGAATCTTTAGGGCATTCTACGTGTAAGATTATGACATATGCAAGCAGAAATAATTTTTCTTCCTCCTTTCCAATTTGGATGCCTTTTTCTTTTTCCTGCCTCATTGCTCAGAAGTGGTAAAAGTGGGCATCTTTGTCTTGTTTCTGATCTTAGGGGAAAAGCATTTTGCCTTTCATCGTTGAGTATAATGTTAGTCATCGCTTTTTCATAGATGGCCTTTATCATGTTGAGGTGACCAGTGGATTTTGTATTGATAAGACCGTCTCTAAAGTGAGGTTGGACATAGAGACTTATAGCCAGTGCTGTTTGAATATTCTGTTTTCATTGGCACCAAAAACTGCCTAGAGTGTGGGGCATGTCCATTCATGTATGTGAGATGATTTTAGAGGGTGCATTCTAACAGCATTTAAATAACTCCAAGTCCCCACTCTTCCATTGGCAGGATTTTATTTCTCACACAAAATTCTTTTCCAGTTCCTCTGATGATATCATCAAGGACATCTCAGTCTGGTGCGACTACATGTTTAACACTTTTCTAACACTAAGTGATTTTTAAATTTTTTTATGACGAGAGAGCCAATTTGGTTTCAGTGCCTTTAGCAAACGACAGTATCTATTTAGAGTTTAATGGTATTGTCTTATTTTATTTGTATTTTTTGCCTTCTTTTTCTGGAAAGTGATATAGATTTCCAGTTATTTAGAGCTGTGAAATAATTATAGATTAGAGGGATAACGTTTTATTTACAAAATAAGTGTATTCAAGTAATATACAAGAGAGTTGACCTTTAAAAAGTCATGTCAGTGCATCAGTTTGACTGAGGACTAACTTTCTGGTACCCACAGAGGAGTTGGAAGCAGGGTCTCTTCTTACCAAACAGATGGGCTTTGTGTAGGGAGTGCAGATGTGTAAGGTGTAGATTAAATATATGTTAAGTTTAATGATACCCCAAACTTCCCTAAAACCAGTGAGGAAGAAGGGGAGATCCCTAGTCAAAGAGGGGAGTAAAGAGCTATAATTTTTTGATCTTCAGACTGACCATTCTAACACTGTGTGAGTCCCCAAAGAAGCTTGTGATTTATCTGTGTCCAGTCAGTGAAGATCAGAATTTCTATCAGTGGATCTCAGTATGAGAGAACACTATATAGTAATGGGAAGAACTGGGTGAGGTTCTAGCTGCCCTGGATATTGGCCATCTGAGCGTACCTAAGCTTAATTAATGGTGGCTCCGTAGCCACCCAGTGTGGGGCTGGTCAGGTTTATAAAAACAGCTGTCCTGAACATTACGTAATTCTGAAAGGCAAGCACATTCCTATATTTCAGCATACAACTGGTATCTCCCCTCAATCAGCATATGATTAAAATAACTTGCAGAGCCAGTTTTATTTTTAAGGAAGACCTATAAGCTTCAACTATATTAGGAACTATCTGGTGGCAAGTGAAAAAAAACCTCTAGATTGAGAGAAGTATTAGTTTGGAGGCTACTAGCCCCACCCGTGCACAAAGGGATTGTCCAGGACCCCTGTATGCAGATAGTAAATAATAGTACCAGTGGGTATAGCACACAGTCATATAATTGTCCCTGAATAAAGTTGAAGAAATACGAGGCTAGACCATCTGTTACTCTAAGATGGATGTGTCAGTCCTTTTTATCAGGATGGGGCCGAGATTTGATTCATCCAGCTCCTGCCGCTCTGAGTAGCTAATCATCACATGACCTTTGAATGTTACTTTGAAAGTGCTGGTTATGTGGAGCTAGAGGAAGCCAATCCGTATGGTAAGGATTTTGCACTGAAACACTATTCGATGAACTTTTTGGTTTTAAACATTAATCTGGAGAACTTGAGTCATGTGAACGTGCAACGGAAAACAGATCCCTTGGTAGTAAAATCAGGGATTCCGTCTGCAAAGCTGAGGTTGATCTGAGGGGCTGCAGGGTAAGTGTTGAGGGGACCAGGGCTTTTGTCGGGCCTCTAGAGACGGCAACTGGGATTGAGATGTCCCCACAGCGAAGCTCTCCGAAGGAGCAGCTGAATCCTGGGCCAAAGGAGGGAGTCCGTTTGTGCCATCCAGTGTGTCTTTTAAGGAACGGCTAATGTGTCCTGGTCCCCCTCTGCCAAATAACAAATAATGAACTCCATATAAGGAATGATGAATATTTAGTGATTGAAAATAGTTACATGATTTTGGCAGACTAAACAAGGGTAATCAGTTCCACTTGGGTGGAAATTGATTTATCTGGCTTTCTTCAGTTATACATAATTTTCTATTTGTAAAATAGAGGTTGCATTAAACAACCTTCAAGGCATTCCACTCCTCCACTCTGCCTACTCCAACCCTCCCCTCGTCTCTTCTTTGTCTTTCTCTGACCTCCGCAGATATTTACTGAGTACCTGGTTTGTGTCACCTCCTGTGCTGGGGGCAAAGGATGAACTCTGCAGATAGCCACTGGTCTCTTGGACCTCACAACCCCATGGGGAAGGGGGAGGTAGACACAAGTTGGTAGTCCTACTAATCATCGCTAGTGTTTATTAAACAAGTTCTGTGTCCCAGGTGCTATTCCGAGGCCTTCCCATGTATGAACTCACTTGGTCCTCACGACAGCACTATGAGAAAGGGATGATTAGTATTACCCATTGTATAGATGGGGAAACCAAAGTGCAGAGAGGTTAAGTAACTTGCCTGGTGTCACACAGCTGGTAAATGGAGAATCGGGAATTGGAACGCAAGCAGTCTGGTTCTTGAATCCACACTCTTCAACACGTAGCCTATACAGCATGAGAAGGACTGTAAGAGAAGAAATGCAAGGGTGCCAGGCGCTCCTGGAAGAGAGGCACCGTGTGTTGTAATGGAGGTGACATTGGTGTGTTTGGAGAAGAAGAAGCCAGATGTCGTGGGTAAAGGATACAATATCTTACTGAATGAGAAAAATCACGTACAGGATATGTAACTCCCACGTTCTCACAAAGGCACCCAGCTACCAATAATACTGTCCGAGAGGAAATTGGATGCTGTCTGATCCTCAGGGAACTTTCCTTTGGTCCTCATCATGGGCATCCTGCTCCGTCTTCACATTTTGGGAGAAGCTGGCCCTTTGGCTGCCTGCCCACCCAGGGTGGGTCCCTGGTGACACCTAGCGCATTCCTCTGTGTTGACAGTGGGGTGAGGTGAATTGAAGGGCACTTTCCCAGGACTGTCATCGCTCAGAAGGACCAAGCCTCATGCCTGCATGGAGATTCTTCTTGTAGCCCCTAATCCAGTCTTCCTGCCTGCTGGGGAGGTTGGGAGAGGGTTCTGGAGAAAGGTGAGCAGAAATTTCTATGTGACAGCAGTTGTGAGGAAGGGAAGAGAGAGTGGGGGACACCTGGGGGGACTGCACGTCATTGGGCAGGGATGGGGGAGGATGCCAGAAGCAAGAGGCAAGGCTGCAGGGATGGATCATCAGAGGCCACAGTGTATGGGGTCATGCAAGTATGATCCTGAGTTTGAGCTGTGTCCAGTGAGCAACAGAACATTCTAGACACTTTTGGAAAGGCCCTGTATAACTAGTACAACTTAGATTACTAAACATTTCCTATATACCAGGGACTGCACTAACTACATGCATTGATTTCTTTGTTCTCCACAATAACTGATAGTGTGGGCTCTATCGTTCACCCCACTTCACAGAGGAGGAAACTGAGGAACAGTGCAATGAAGTTTGCTCGAGGCTACTCATCTAGCAAGTGGTGGAGCTGGGTTTGAACCTGGAGATTCTACCTCCAGAGTCTGCATGTTTACCCCGTGGGCTGTGTCTCTGAAGCGGTCGGGGCGTCCCGGGCTGTTGGCAGCTAGAAGCCCCTGACTTACACTGGGCAGATTTCTGCTTATTTGTCCGGGGCCCCCTCACCTTCGTGTTGAACCAGCTGAACAACTGAAAACTCCATCCCCCGCAATTCGGTTTCAGAGCACGTATGACTGAGCCGAGATGAATTCGCGTTTCATCTTGCATGCCTCACGAACTCACAGAGGTATCTCAGAAATTCTCCTGCTTCTATTAGTGACATAGTGTGTGGGGCTTATTTCCACTGACAGGCAGTCTTGTCATTACTTTTAAAGCAGGGACTTGTCTCGAGTCGTTCAGGCGGCGTCAAATGGAGAGAGAACAGACCTCCTAGAACAAAATGTCAGTTCAGGAACGGAGCTAAAAATCAGCTAGTCCAACCCAGGGATGGCAAACCCCGGGGTGAGAAGCGGCTGGCAGCTCTCTGTCTGAAGGAAACAGCTGTGGACTTCGTGAGAGTGGGTGCTGTCAGCTCTCCCTCCAAGCCTCCAGGTCCCTGGGAAATAGGGCACAAAAACATACGTCATGTGTTCTTTCTCCTGAGTGGCATCCTTTATTTAATTGGATTCTTACAACCTGAAGTAGGACATCTTTTCCCCATTTAAGTAAACAGAAAGGAGAGTCAGAGCGGTGACGTGACTGGCCCAGGGTCAGTCCCTCAGCTAGTGAATAGCAGGGTTGGCATTCTAAATCAAATTGAGTTCTTTTTTTTACCATCTTCTGCTGTCAAAGAGACAAAGAAAAGGAGTTGCCACCTGTGAGGGTTCAGAAAGTTAGGATGTTCTAAGGCTTCTTCCATGACCGTGACCACCAGCTGACCTTCCGTGAGCACTTAGACTGAGCACTGTGCACAGAGCCCAGCACTTCACGTGCATCATTTCTTTCATCCTCAGTCACCCGGCCGAAGGTGTTATTTTGCCTGTTGACATCGGAGGAAGCTGACACTCAACATGGTGAGGCAACAAAGCTCAGGTCTGTCTGGATTCTTTTCATTGTGTCCTACCCACTGCTTTTTCCCTGTGGGCTGGAAGCTGTCGTGCCTGGGAAGCCCCTGAGCACAGGAGAGGGCACCGGACTATCCCACAGAACGGTGGTTTTCACAACATGCTTCCTGGGGCTCTGTGGGTCCAGAGAGGTGTCTTAGGAGCCAGGGTCAGGGTGATGGGGTGCAGCACAGCTCTGGGATCTCGAGTCAGAACAGCCAGAGCTGCTTCTCCCTCATTTGTTTCATAAACTGGGCTTCCACAGTGCATTGCACTTGGGGAAAGCATTCTACAGTGCGGCATGGTTGCAAGCAAGAGTCAGACAGCTCTGGTTCAAATCCTTGCTCTCCATTTACTAGTTTGAGCAAGTGACCTTGGGCAAGGTCTATAGCTCGGGTTTATCAACTAACTGTAAAATGGAGAAGATAATAATAGACCCTGCCTTTTGTTGTTGTTGTTGTTCCTTTTTTTAAAAATTTTATTTTATTATGTTATGTCACCATACATTACATCGTTAGTTTTTGATGTAGTGTTCCATGATTCATTGTTTGCATATAACACCCCGTGCTCCATGCAATATGTGCCCTCCTTAATACCCATCATAGGGCTAACCCATCCCCCCACCCCAAACCCCTCTAAAACCCTCAGTTTGTTTCCCAGAGTCCATAGTCTCTCATGGTTCATCTCCCCCTCCAATTTCCCCCCCTTCATTTTTCCCTTCCTACTATGTTCTTCTTCTTCTTTTTTTTTTTTTTTAACATACAATGCATTATTTGTTTCAGAGGTACAGGTCAGTGATTCATCAGAGAGACCCTGCCTTAACAGGCTTCTTCTGAGAATTGAATGTGATGGCACACATAAATGTTCACCCTGGAATAAATACCAGTAATGCTGCTTCCTCCCCTCCCCAGGCCTTAACTTTACTTAACCCAAAATGTTGCTTGGAGCAAACACTCATTTTCGAAAAAGGATGGAGAAGATTCAGAATCATTTATTCCTCTATCCAATTTGCCATCCAGCTGGCTTAATTATTGTTTGAGCACCTACTGTATGCCTACTGCTGTGCCAGCGGTCGAGTTCCAGGAGTGGGGGGGGCAGGGTACAGAATGTTCATGCTATCTGCCCATGCAACTGTTCATCCATTTATCCATCTGTCCATCCATCCATCCATCCTTCCATCCAATATGTATTCACTGAGAACTTACTGTGTGTCAGGCAATGTGCAGTGACCTGCTGGGTATTTGACCATATCTCAGACTTGCTTCTAAGTTTTCCTGCCTTTCCCATACCACTTGGCCTTAGAGGTCTTCTTAATCTTGGCTCTATCACCTTATATGTCCTCTTAGAGTGCTGTGCAGCCCCCAACATGCAGTAGGCAGACTGCTATCAGATGGCGTGAGATGTCCGCGACCCTACTGGTTACGGATGTGGAGTATGGTGTGGTCCTCTTCATAGGCACTTCCATGATATCTCATTTTGTTTTACACTTTGTTGCATTGTACAACCCCTGATCTTGTTCTGAATGTCTTTCTGAATACAGAAAAAGGAGTGTGTCCTAAACACAGAACAAGGGGCATCTCCAATGAGTGGGGACATATGAGGACTGGGATGTGATCCCCACTACCTTGCAGAGCAGAATGTCAGAATGACAGGTTCTGTGGCCACCCTCTCTCCGCGTGTATATGCATGTGTATATGTATGTTAGTGACACCGCCACACTGGTATGCGTGCTTGGTATGTAGATAACGAATGAGTAAGCAAGTGTGCATAGGAGTGGGGGGTGTGCTTTTGTCAGGCAACCGGACTTTCATTTGTTCTATCGTGTCCTGCAAATGCTGAATCTCCTCGTCT
>NW_022590021.1:0-17158 GCF_004348235.1 Phoca vitulina
AGGAGGGGAAGAATGAAGGGGGGGAATCGGAGGGGGAGATGAACCACGAGAGACGATGGACTCTGAAAAACAAACTGAGGGTTCTAGAGGGGAGGGGGGTGGGAGGATGGGTTAGCCTGGTGATGGGTATTAAAGAGGGCACCTTCTGCATGGAGCACTGGGTGTTATATGCAAATAATGAATCATGGAACACTACATCAAAAACTGATGATGTAATGTATGGTGATTAAAATAACATAATAAAAAAATGTATAAAAAAAATAAAGTGTTCTGCTTTTCAAAAAAAAAAAAAAAAGGTAAAAGGAAACCAGATCAGGTATATACCATTGTTAAAAAAAAAAGAAGTCAGATTATATTTGTTTTAATCGGAGGATTGACAAAAGCTGATTTGGGTTTTAAGATTTTTCTAGCTCTTCATTAAAAATAAATTGGGTACAAATATGGAATCATTATGTTGTATACCTCAAACTAATATAATATTATATATCAATTATACTTCAATTTTAAAAAGTAGATTGGAATTGACAAGAATGGACATGGAGACATCATCAGTGGAAAGCTGTTCCAGTTCTGTAGGCGATGAAAGTTGGTGGCTTGGGCTTGGGTGCTGATGCTGAAGATAGAGAGAAATGGACTGCCTCCTTTGTGTTTGTGTGATAAAAATTGATAAGGCTCAGCTAAGGTGAGGTAGTAAGAGGAAGGGTGATAAATACCAAGATTTCTTACTTGAGTAATCAGGTGGGTAGTTATGCCATTTAATGAAATGGGAAGAACTGAGGGTATTAGGATATACTTGGAAAGTAAAATCAATAGTTCATGTTTTAACTTATTCAGTTTGTGATGTATGAGAAACATCCAGGTAAAAATGTCAATTACCAATTTCATTTGTGAATCTATGGTATAGAGAAGAGGTCTAGATGATAGAAATTTGAGAAATCCAGTTTATTCCCTAGGAATAAATGACAACTTAGGAAAAGTGTGTGCAAAGGGAAGGAAAGAAGACCTGAAAAATATTTCTAATTAATTCTACTACTCGAAGTAGAGGAGGGGAAGCTACTAAAGAAGATTCAGAAGTGACCAGAGACATAGAAAAAAAATTCCAAGAGTCTCTCTGAAGCCAGATATGAGTAGAAGGATGGGACCAACAGCACTGAATACTGCTAACAGGTGCACTAAAACAATGTTGCTGATTTCCAGTTCTGACAACCTCATCATACCAGTACTCTTTGCATCAATACTTAATTTTTTTAAATTTCAGGAAATAATCTTAATAGTGTCCAGATCTCCGAGGAAATCTTCCTACGGCAGTGGGAGTAACTGAGTTAAATATGTGATTATTAAGTACAGCCATTTAGTCTAGAAAATGTTCCTAAAATTTTAAAGTAATATTTGAAGGTATATTCTCAAATACTTTTGTTGAAATAATTCCTACATTGTTTTAATTTTTAAGAAAATAACCAATTAAAGTAGAGTCATGCTAAAACATTTGTTTTGTCTTAAAACAATGTTTCTATCATATCGGTTCTAGCATTCTAGCAATCTATCCAGATCTTGTAGTATTTATTGAAATTTGGCATATTGAGTATCTCTTAATTATAGCTATGGTCTTTTTCGGCTACTTGACTTTTCTTTCTTCTTTCACAATCATCAGAAATAATTATGCAAAAGATCTGAGGTTGCCTTAATATATTAGTTTTTATTGGATTTGTAGCTTACTTGTTTATTGGGCTGGGATTTCTCCCAACAGCAAAATCTACCCTTTCTACAGCAATTATTACCACTAAATCTATTAGTTGATATTGTGTATGATATTCAAGTAGGAGAAGCCTCTCAGTAAATATTTGGGAATGAATGAGTTAAAAATGATTAAGTGCAAGATTTGGTCCTACAATTCAAAAATCCCACTTTCAACTTAACTTTATACAATTTGCCTATCAGCTCTATGAAGCTAGTTGCATTATGTCATCCTTAGAATACAGGAATAGTTCCCAATAATAAGCTCAAATCTATTTAAACTTAAAAAAAAGAAAAAGAAAAAGAAAAAAAGAAAAATTTCTCAGAACTTACTTCCCTTCTAAATGCCCACATGATCAGCTGTTGGTTCAAAAAAAATTTTTCCCTACACACACATCAGAATGGCTAACACCAAGCTCTGGCAAGATTGTAAAGAAACCGGGTCACTTATATACTACTGATAAGAATGCCAAATGGTACAACTACTCTTGGAAATAGCTTGGCTGTTTCTTACAAAACTAGACATGCAAGTATTATATGAAGAAGCAGTTTCACTCTTGAGCATATCTTCCTGGGGAGGGGGGGTAAAAGGAAACTTATGTTCACACAAAAACCTGTACACAACTGTTCCCAGCATCTGTATTTGTGATATTCATAAGCTAGAAATGACCAGATGCTCTTCAATATGCAAATGTTTAAACAAATTATGTCATATCCGTGCCATGGAATACTACTCAGCAATAAAAACAAATGAATTATTGAAACATCCAACAACTTGGGTTGAATCTCCAGGAAATTATACTCAGTGAAAAAAGACAATCCTAAAAGGTAAAATACTATGCAATTTACATATTTCATTTTTAGAAAAACAATAATAAATATACTCTTCTCTCACTACAACTGCACTGCACATTAGGTAGGGCATTTGAAAACCAAGTCAAGGAATAATTCTGAATTTAAAAATATTAAATAAGCTTTATCAGACTCCCACTGTGTTGTTCTTATTTTTCTCATTTTGACTTGCCCAATATGAATGCATGTACAGGCCTTTGGATACTGCTGATTTGAAATAGTTTAAGTTCCAATATCCAATTGGACAATTTTCTGAAGCCTATAAATCCTGAGTATGTAGGTACCAAAACGATCCTTATCTATTCACTGTGTACAGAGATGGCTGGCTCTCTCATAGTCTATTCTACCTCCCACCTTCTCCACTTCCCCTTGTCCTCTATCTCCTCTTTTTTTCTCCTTCTTGTCCTTCTTTTCCTCTTCCTCCTTGTCCTCCTCTACCTTCTCCTCCTTCTCCTTCTTCTCTTTTCTTCCTCTTTCTCTTCTTCTCCTTTAGCAAGAAGAGCCCTGGTATGGGGCTAGACAGAAGACCTCCTTCTTGTACAGATAAGTGTTGTCATATAACTAAGTTCTGAACAATGGGACAGAAATGGAAATAGTTTGTACAACCTTAGGAAATGTCCTTAAAGAAATAGGTTATAACCTCCCATTACCCTTTTTTTCTGCTGAATGGAATGCAGACATTTTGACAGACGTGAAATAAATATTAGACAATGAGGTAAAAGCCACATGTTTGAGGTGAAAGATTTCAAAAACAGGAGAAGCTTAGGCCCGATAATCACAGAGTAGCCAATTCAACTCTAAACTTCCCATATTCATGAGAAAAAAACAAACCATCTATTGTTTAAGATGTTGCCATTATTTACAGATGAATCTAAATCAAACAAACAAAATATGGTTCAAATGCTTTACTTTGAGCTTACTCAAAATTAAGAATATTGCACCTTTGTTGTACACTGCAAACAAGTCTAGTAAACTACTAAGTAGAACCCCTTCTATTTTGATATGCATATATTAAAATGTTCTCATGTACATTGCAACTATGAAATTATCATAACACAGTTATCCTCTATATTCACAATTTAAATATACAGGCAAAGCTTCTTTTATTGATCTTTGCTTTATTGTGCTTCACAGGCATTGTGCTTTTTACAAATTGAAAGTCCAAGACTTCAGCGGAAGAAGTCACTGCAGATGTGGTGGAAATAGCAAGAAAACAAGAATCAGAAGTGGAGCCTGATGATGTGACTGAATTGCTGCAATCTCATGATAAAACTCTAATGGATGATGAGTAGCTTCTTATGGATGAGCAAAGAAAGTAGTTTCTTGAGATAGAATCTACACCTGGTGAAGATGCTGTGAAGATTGTTGGGATGATAACAAAAGATTAAAATATTACACAAACTTAGTTGATAAAGCAGCAGCAACATTTGAGAGGATTGATCCAAGTTTGAAAGAAGTTCTACTGTGGGTAAAATGCTATCCAACAGTATCACATGCTATGGAAAAACCATTCATGGAAGGAAGAGGTAATCAATGAGAAAAATATCAGTGCTGTCCTATTTTAAGAAATTGCCACAACCATTCCAACCTTTAGTAACCAATCCCCGATCAGTCAGCAGCCATCAACATTGAGGCAAGATCTTCCACCAGCAAAAAGATTAGGACTGGCTTAAAGATCAGATGATGGTTAGCATTTTTTAGCAGTATTTTTAATTAAGGTATGTACATTGCTTTTTTAGACATAATGCTGTTGCCCACTTACTAGACTACAACATAGTGTAAACATAACTTTGCATGCACTGCGAAATAAAACGATTCACTTGACTTGCTTTATTGCAATATTTTCTTTATTGTGGTGGTTTGCAACCAAACCCACAATATCTCTGAGGTATACCTGTATGAATTATTGTTTTTTATCATCCTGAAGGCAAATGAAAGGCAATATATATAGCAGGAAGAATGTTAGATATGTCTTGCTATCATCAAATAATCTTCTGTTTTTTCAGTTTTGTTTTTGTTTTTTTCTGTCTCAATTCATATAGGTATAGGAAGGCATAAAAACTAAATGAGACATTCATATCCCAAAATAGGAGCTCAATTTTTTATAATAGGACTAAGACATGCACAGATATAGGTATAATGCATGATGGAACACAGACAGTACCCTCAGAGCAGGGCCATGGGAGTTTCCAGGAAGCAGTTTCTGCTGAGGTTTAGGGACAGGTGAGCTCATCACCCACAGGCAAGTCAGGGCCTTGCAGACATGTGAGGTGGAACAATCCTAGCAGAAACAGCTACGTTGGCCCTTTGGCAAGGTTTAGATGAAGCTGTTTAGATGAGTAGGAGGATTTGAGGGCAGAGAGAAAAAAATTGCCTGGAGTGAAAAGAAAACATTTGGAGGATTTCTTCAAGAGTGAAAGTCCTGTGAATTTTGTATATCTGTTTAAGTTATTATTCATTTGGGATGACCTTAGAGACTGATGTTTTTGGTCATTAATGTATTAGAAAGTAGACAAGAAAGCAGTATTTGTACCAGCAGGGGGATTTTCTTCTTCTCAGAAATGGAACAGTGACTATAGGAGACACCGTCAATCTGCTAAAAGTGAATAATGATGCCTTCTGAGCTCCAGGAAAGCCGGCAGAGGGGTTTTGTGTGACAGATATGGTAGCCATGGAAAAGAGGGGTAATTACCTCTGGGTCATATCACTAAGAGTGAACATTTTCCGGGCCAGGCTAGAGATATCCTTTAGGAAGCTGAGTATAAAAAGCTAGGGAGGAGTTTTCAGGAGTGGGTGGTGAGGGGCAGCAGGAGATGTGACCAGCATCCCTCCAAGTAGGCTCAGTCTATGCAAAAGGTCCCAGAGTTGGCCTCACAAATGCAGAAGCAGGACAGCCAGTAGCTGTGATCTGATAGTCACCTAGAACCTTAAAGGAAGTAGAACTCAGGAAGGAGAGTAGCAAAAATAAATGAAGGAAATAAAGAAGATGATTTTTATGTAATGCTAAAGAAAATAAGAAAAAAGGAACGATGGAAGAAAATGTTAGAAAATAAGCAGCTGTCTGCTTATTAAACAAACACTTAAACAAACACTTTTGTTTGGGAGTTTTGGGGGGAGAAATAAGGAGAAAGGATTTTATAAGGAAAATAGGAATAGTTTGAGACAACTAGAATTATAAAAGAGATTATATGATAATCCATTATAAAAGAGATTCAAAAATTTCTAAAATGGAGAAAATTGGCAAGAATTGGTGTAGAGCAAAAATTGAGACCAGTAGAAAACAGATGAGTATTAAAGAAATAGAGAAAGTTTAAAGAAAAATCTTAATCATGGGATAATAATAAAAGCTAATATTTGAATAATACTTATATACTTATTCTGTGCCAAGCACTATTCTGAGTAAGTTATGAATGTAAACATACTTGTTCATACAATAATGCTAGGAAGTAGATACTCTCCTCATAATACATGGAAAAAATGAGGAACAAAAGAGATACAGAGAATGGCTAGAGTTCCAAATAAGCAGTCTAACTCCGGAGTCTACATTCTTAATGGTTAAGAATGCTTTTGGGGCACTTGAGTGGCACAGTCCATTAAGCATCTGACTTTTCTTTTCGGCTCAGGTTGTGGTCTCAGGGTCGTGAGATTGAGCCCCAGGTCTGCCTCCACACTCAGTGGGGAGTCTGCTCGAGATTCTCTCTCCCTCTCTCTCTGCTTCTCCTGCTCTTGCTCTCTCTCTCTAAAATAAATAAATAAATCTTAAAAAAATAAAGAATATCGATTTTAACCTCAATGAGATAACCCTTCACACCCATTAGGATGGCCATTATAAACAACATCAGCAGCAGCAGCAGAAGGCAACAATTGCCAGTGAGGATGTGGAAATCCAGAACCCTTGTGCATTGCTGGCAGGGTGTAAAATGGTGCAGACACTGGATAAAAATATGGCAGTTTCTTAAAAATTTAAACAGAATTACCATATGATCCAGAAATTCTATTTCTGGTTCCATACTCAAAATTGAAAACACAGACTCAAATAGATATTGAACACCTAGATTTCTAGTAGAAATTATTCTAGTAGAATAATTATTATTCTCAACTTCCAGAAGGTGGAAGCAACCCAAGTATCCATTGAAAGGATAAACAAACGTGGTATATATTTTACATACATACATTACATATTTGGCCTTCAAAAGGAAGGAAATTCTGACACATACTACAAAATGGATGAACTCTGAAGACATTAAACAAAGTGAAATAAACCAATACCCAAAGGACAAATATTATATGATTCCATTCATATAAGGTACATAGAGTAGTCAAATTTAGAGAGACAGAGTGTAGAATGGTGGTTGCCAGGGCATGGGGATGTGGTGGAGAGAGGGGTGGAGTTAGTGTTTAACGGATACAGAATTTCAGTCAGGGAAGAGGAAAAAGATCTGGAGATTGATAGTGGTGATAGTTACACAACAATGTGAATATACTTAGTGTCACAGAACCGTACATTACAAAATGGCTAAAATGGTAAACCACAATCTTTTTTTAAAAAAAAGAATATTGCCTTTCTCTGAATTGAATTAAGTATTGTCAGAACTTAGAGGCTAAAAGACATAAATAATAAGGAGTGAGGAAAGCAGACAGGAGTACTGAAAGGAATGAACATGTGGGTTATCTGTATTTATGGGAACCACATATATGTTGTTTCTAATTTCATTACTAGGTTATGAAAGAATAATAAATACTGAATGAACACATAATAAACAGAATAGCTTATCTTATTTTCCTGACATGTGTTATGTATTCAGATTGGGAAGAAAAGACTTTTTTAAAGGAAAATTCAAAAAGCTACGAATGGATACAGTCAGTAAAGAACAAATGTGAGCTTAATCTAGAGCATTCATTCTTTTACCGCACAGCATAATAGACTTAAATCACTTCACATATAAAAATTCACATTTGATGGCCAGTGAGCTGTGGACTTTCCCCATGTATCACAATTAATGCAACACCTGGACCAAATTTCTTTGTGATGATGCACTGCAATTGCTCTGTAAAGTGTTAAATAGCTTTCAGAGTCTCTCATTCCTTACTCGAAATGTGATTTCTACTGATGGAGTCTTGCACTGTATTTCAGAAGCTTTCCAGACTTTGATTTAATATCAACTGATTTAATTTTAAATGTTACTCATAGAAAGACCCATCTATGCATCTGCATTTATAAATGGATATTTCTTCTGATTTTCTGCTTTTATCTAGAGTACAGCTTTTATCTAGGGTACTGAATTTATTGATTATAAAAACATGTAAATTTAGATTTGATTTATAAAATTGTAATAGAAGAGATTGTCAGGCATTTCCATTTTTACCCTAGAGCAGCCTGAAATAAAAAAGAGAGAGACATGGAAAGAAAACATAAGGCTTTGAAATGATGCAATTTATTTTGTTCTTGCTAATTAAACACACATGATAACTAAAATGCACCAGTGCTTAAGATGTGCCAGAGTACTTTTCTAAGCATTTCACAGAACTCTGTTAACCCTCATAATAATACTATGAAGTAGGTGTTTTTATTATCCCCATTCTGTAGATGAAAAAATGGAAATAACCTGCTCACACCAATTAAGTAGCAAAGCCAAGATTTGAATACAGAAGTCTAGCTCCAGAGTTAGTGTGGGTCACTGTAAATTAGGACATATTTAAACCTTGGCCATAGGCTCCCTTCTAAAATGTCATTGCTTTAAGGGCACATCAAAGCAAAGAGTCTCCTTTTCTGGGCACAATCAGGCTGGCAGCAGGGACTACAGCTTTCTCAGACATTAGGGTATTTGCAAAATAAATGGTACCATAGGAGCAACACTCTACTGGGTCTCCCCTTTGGCTGTCTGATTGGAATATGTGTATCTGCCCTTTGAGTGGGAGCAGAGAGGATGGTTTCACTGTGGCAACATGCATTTCTAACATAGGAAATTCTTTCACGGGGTGCTACAGAGTTTCATTCACCAAATATGCGTCACAAAATCATAGTTCCACAGCTTCTTTTCATTTAATGGATTTGAATCCTTTAAGTGTGTTCAGTAATTTTGTTGTTATTTAAGAATAGGATTCAGATAAAATAATGTAGTGATCTGAATCTTATTTTATAAACAAAAGTGTACAAGAAATGATATATTTACCCATTTTAAAAATCAAGTTAAACTCAATTACTGAGCTACTCATCTGCTAGTTTGGTAGGAAATTCCACATTAGCCATTGCCAAGTCTCTCGACTGCTCACCTATCATCCCAGGTTGCACAAGAATACCATAGGTTTAGAAGGTTCCAGCAAAAGGTGTGGGGATTATTGCTCATGCTCAGTCTAACATGATAAGACCTACATCCTTATTGTCCTAGGTCATGTGATCTCCCATGATAGGCTACAACCCATGGCTTTTGTGCAAAGCTTGGGCCACATGACTTATTTTTTTAATGTTAAAAGCCCTGGGACCTAGGTTCTCACCATCCAGCCTTACTCTTTGGGTTTTTAATGTGTCAAAGGTGATGTCATGGAGTGAAAACGCATCCCTATTATTCTCAGGACCTGCTGACTTCAGGACTGTTTCCTGGTCTGGGAAATTTTCCCATTTATGTCTCTGTTCAAAACTCTCTTTTCCCCCGTAGGATACTATAATCCTTTCTTTAACAACATTAGGCTTTCACAAAGAGAGAAAGAGAGGAGAAATTAGTCACATGAAGAATCTTCTGCTTTGGGCCAAGAAACAAGAAATCAGAATGGATCTAGCTACTTGCCTGAAAGAGAAGAAGAAGACATTGCAGAAGAGTAAAAATGAGATAAAACCTCAATAAATTATTCTGTCACAAAAATTAAACACATTTCTTTCCTGTAGTACTTATCATATTTAACCTCCACCTATGTATCATTAATCTAAACAGCAAATATATCAAGTAGCGTTTTCCAAAAACTGTTGTCCATCATTTTCTTTTCTTCTTCTTTTCTGAAGAGCATCTTTCAAGAACTAGTTTGGAAAATGTTTCTCATGGAAAATGTTCTTACTGTCTGGACCTCTAGGATTCTAAACATTTTGGGTTTCCTAAACTTCACAGTTTCCAACTGCCTTGTCTCCCAGAAAGCATAAGAAGCTAAGTTATTATGTGGATGCCTCAGAAGGCTTATTTCTATATTTTTTATACTGAAAAAGGAGATGGAAATACTATAAAAAAGTTAATGTACACTCTCTTCAAAATTCCTTCAGAGGTAATAAATGACATGCTTTGTTCTAAAATCTGCCTTTTCTGAAGAGGGCTCTGTGCCTTTTCAGGATGAACGAAGCAGCAGGTGAGAGGAGATGTGCTATTTGACGATTCTGCCATGCTTCATCTAAGGATGATAAAAATTGAGTTCAGGCAGGCATCCTTCTTCTGAATCACTGGATTTGTTGAGAGTTAAACAAAAGGGAAAATAGAAACATTTCTTCTTCCTATGCTTCAAGGAAAATAAAACCAAAAAAAAAAAAAAAAAAGAGCACAGAAGAAACTTGTTGGTATGTAGCAAAAGGAACTCATCTGCTGTGCATTCTTTGGATTAAGACTTAGTAATGTATTGAAAATGTTGGATAATTCATTGTCTGAAATGTTAAGTCTCCTGTGCTTTGCAACTTGAATTCAGAAGTGTGGCTTTTGGTTTCTTTCAGTGGTGATATTGTTTCAAAAAAAGAATAATTATAGGAAGTGCTTATGGTATGACATTGGTCAATTGGCAAATTCTGGTCAATTAAAAAATTAAAAAAAGAGAAAAAGATCACTTGCGTAGTGACATTTTGGTCAGACACTGAATAACCATAGGGTGTGAAAGGCCCTCTGCTAGAATAATGGAGCACAATGTTGGTCAGATATGGGTCCTACCTTCACGAATCTCATGACCTCATTTAAGGCAGACAGACTATAAATATAGAATAAATAATTCTAGAGTACAAAATGGTATGGAAATAAAAAGCATAGGGTAGTTAAAAAAGGGGGCGGGGAAGGGGTCTTACTTTTCAGAGAAACATTGAAGCAAGATTTAGTGAGAAAAGGGGAAGTCAAGGACAAGGAGACAATTCCATACTAATACTGGAGGAGAAAGCCAAACCTTACGA
The DNA here is from genome assembly GCF_004348235.1 of Phoca vitulina. Lineage (NCBI taxonomy): Eukaryota > Metazoa > Chordata > Mammalia > Carnivora > Phocidae > Phoca > Phoca vitulina. The sequence goes on from NW_022590021.1 coordinate 10,718, forward strand.
GTAGGTAAAACATATCCAGAGCACAATCATTTCTATTTCTACTCAGTTTGTTCTGGCACAAGATTAAATAAAAGTAAAAGCAGCTGGTCTTATACATTTTGTGCTTTTATATTGTTTTTTATATTTTTATATTTTATTTTTATATTGTTATATTTTTATATTGTTCCATGACACTTCTGGTTTTATGAGACCAGGAACTTCATCTGCTTTGCTTACTTCTGAATCTCCAGAGTCTGACACATAATAAAGTACCAAAATAATAGATTTCGTTCAACAAATTAATGAAGGAAAATATATTTATATCACCTGCCTTATCCTAGTGCTTAGTATACTATACATCTTTCCTAAATGTTTAAGTAAAATTTCAAGTGTACTGATGGCAATTGCTACATAAAACAAACAAAAGTAAAAACAAACAAAACTTTAAAAATGCTCCAAAGTTTGGCAAAGTTGTAACAAGTGTGTGTCATTTTCTTTTTTGCCTTTTTTTTCCTAAATATATAACTCAAGTTTCTGTAGACTCCTCTTTATGAAATTGGGGCTCACTTGTCCTTTTCACTTCACCTTTGAGGAATTTTTTCCTTTTTCTCCTTTTTCAGAATTTAACAAAGAAGGTACAATTTGGGTCTTTAAACTTAAATGGGTATTAAGGAGGGCACGTTCTGCATGGAGCACTGGGTGTTATATGCAAACAATGAATCATGGAACACTACATCAAAAACTAATGATGTAATGTATGGTGATTAACATAACATAATAATAAGAAGAAAAAACTTAAATGTGCAATTAACATTACTTTGTGTCTCAACTTTGTTTCCCAACTCAATAGCACACAGATTTGATCCTTCCCCTATTCTCCCAGAAAAGCAGTGTGAAGTCTCTCTTGAGGGCTTGCCGCCTCCCTCCTCAGGTGATTACGATTAGGGGCATCTTGGTGTCACCACCTTGTAGTAAAAGTTCCAAGAGTCCCATGGGTATTTAGAAAGTCATCCAGAGGATCTGAGACGCTTGCTCCTAGCAATGTATTGGAGAAAAATAATGGCCCTATCAGTTCCATCTCATCAATATTGAGCCACTGGATTTATTTGTCATATAACAGCCCAAGGCATTATTGCTGTCAAAATAACAGGAAAGAAATGCTGCACTGAATTGAATTAACTGGGAAACTTTCCTCATCACCACTAGTAAATCCCTCTTCTTAAACTGGCTTTGATTTATGTCAGATCCTGGTACCTAAGGTACTAGTGAACAAAATGATCAGATCATTAATTCCATATTGAAACAGTATGAATTGTGCTGATAATCTTTTTTTTTTTTTTTAAAGATTTTATTTATTTATTTGACAGAGAGAGACACAGCGAGAGAGGGAACACAAGCAGGGGGAGTGGGAGAGGGAGAAGCAGGCTTCCCACGGAGCAGGGAGCCTGATGCGGGGCTCGATCCCAGGACCTGGAATCATGACCTGAGCCAAAGGCAGACGCTTAACGACTGAGCCACCCAGGCGCCCCTGTGCTGATAATCTTAACCACAGGAACTGAGACTTACCCAACCAGGGGTCTCAGCATATTTTCTTGAATTTCCTCAGATAAATTAACTTCAGAGGACACAGCAAAATTGACACATCTGTGACAATTTCCTGATCTTTGAGAAAATATAGGGAAGAAATTCTTAACACCAACTTATATTAGTGAGTGTAATAATCCTAAAACAATATTAATGAGGCTTTTGGCATAGCAGGTGGACTATCCTCTAAATTAAAGAATTTCTACTCTAATAATATAATATTTAAAGATATATAGATATCTTAAATATACCGGTGACCCTTGAACATGGGGTTAGGGCACCAACCCCCCAGAGAGTCAAAAATCCACATATACCTTTTGACTTCCCCCCAAACTTAATTACTAATAGTCTACTGTTGACTGGAAAACCTTACTGATAACATAAACAGTTGATTAACACATATTTAGTATGTGTTGTATGTATTACATACTGTATTCTTACAATAAAGTAAGCTCGAGAAAAGAAAGTATTATGAAGAAAATCCTAGGGAGGAGGGGAAAATACATTTACAGCCCTGTACTGTATATCAAAAAAATCCATGTATAAGTAGACCCACACAGTTCAAGGCCATGTGTTCAAGGGTCAACTATACTCACTATTTCCTGACCCTGTGTCTTTCTGTCGTCTTTCCTATTTCTTTGTGCTTTTCTCATGTGCTCATGAAGACACTTACCTTCAGAGGGTCATTAGTAAATTCTTGGGTTGACTGTCTCATTTGTAGGTGGGCATCTACTTTTATCTACTTTTAATCTGTCACTACTTTGTTAATTCTATAAGACATAAAAAATAGAGGAGTTTTCGCTTTTGTTTTTACTGCCTGTAATTTTCTTTTCTTGCCTTCATTCCTGAAAAATCTCTGCTCCATTTACCAGTTGGGATATCATTTCCAATCTCTCTTGGTGGCTGCCCCACCTAACACATCCACTGATTCCTTTCATTCTGGAATATCCTATAAAAATCCATGACTATGATGGCTTCTATTTTAAGTTTTGGTTTATTTGTTTTTGCTGTTTTAGTGATGCAGATTCTCTTCTTGATACAGCTTGTTCTTGATGATTCTTAATAAGATATTTTGTGCCAGGACTGAATACATTTTCTGTTGGGCACCTACACTACTTGTAAAGCTTTTTGATTTAATATAAGCTCACTTGCCAGACCTTTTAGGGAATGATAGAAAATTAGTTATCTTTGTGAAAATTTTGGAATTGCTATTTGTTACTGTTTTTGATTATTTACTAAATCACAAAGAATCCTTGGTTTATAATTACAGGGATGTTCAGCATATTGCCATGGGAATAAATTATTTGCTGGTTTCAGATTTTGTATTTCAATTTGAACTATAGAAAATGTAGAAAATTGAAATTAGATGGTCAAAAATTAGTGGTAACAAATATTTAGTTAAGTTTATTAGAAATGACAAGTTACATAGTATAATACATTTATATTATACATTTGAATAACTGGATTTAAGAAAATATTTAATTAAAAGATGTTTATTATTTCTCAAAAACATTTGAACAAGTAATTAATGATAAGTTAAACACATGTTATTTGTAGACAGTGGAAATGATTGTCACTGCTATGCTATTAAAGTTTATGCTAAAAATTATGTACATTAAAATATAAGCCAAGATTAAGACATCAAAATGCTATCATACTTCACTAATTTTTTTTAGTTGTATTCTGACTGCAGTTTTTAGTTTTTAGGACAGCAGAATATTTCAATTCTACCTGCAAATATCCTTTATATCAGTACAGATATATTATGTTCTTAGAACTGGATTTTCTCTTCCTTGCTCAGGTGAAATCCCATACTATGAGAGATAATCTGACTTGCTCGAATTGAGGGAAAGTTACAATAGACACATCTATGGGCATGAATTTCCTTATAAAGCAAATTAAAACTCTTAGTTTTCCATACCATAGTCATAATCATTGGACCTTCTTTTCTGACTGTTATATAATACACTGAAATGCCAAAAAGATAAGACCTCATATAAAACCTCATACTTGTGATAGTAAATGCTTACTACCTTGAGGAAAATAATGAAAAAAAAAGTATATCTTCCTTACTTAAAAGTTCATGACAATTGTCATGTTACTCTGATAATTTTCATGGTAAAACCTTCTTCCAGTAGGTTAGGAGTCTTTCTTCCATTTAATATACTAAAACAATAGTTTTCAAACATTTTTGCTCAGGCACCACGTAACAGTTTTTAAAAATGAAATACTCTCACAGGTGTTCATGTGATCTAAAATTTTACATTTAAATAATTACCAGGATAAAATTTCTAACAATTATGTATTATATCTATGCTTTAAATATATTTTCATCAAAATCTTTGAGGTACAAATTTAACACATTCAATTTACTGAAAATATCTGGCAGTTTTCAGTCTTTGTTATACAAAGCAGGCAAATGGGACTATTCTGTCTGAAAATGTGTGCCTCTATTTTAACATTTTAATTCTTGTGTTAGTATGCATTACTGAGAAAACAATTTTTCTGCTTGAATGCTAATTTTAAGATAGATAGACTGTTTATGTGTATAAATAGAATGTTGCCCTAAGTTTGTGGCATGTACGCCATTTGGTACTCTTTCTATTTTTTTAGAAGCTCTATTTGCTTTGTCTCACAGAACTCACCTCAGTGGGAATGTATTCTTTTTTTAAAAAAATTTTTATTGTTATGTTAATCACATACATTACATCATTAGTTTTAGATGTAGTGTTCCATGATTCATTGTTTGTGCATAACACCCAGTGCTCCATGCAGAACGTGCCCTCTTTAATACCCATCATCAGGTTAACCCATCCTCCCAACCCCCTCCCCTCTAGAACCCTCAGTTTGTTTTTCAGAGTCCATCGTCTCTCATGGTTCGTCTCCCCCTCCGATTTCCCCCCCTTCAATCTTCCCCTCCTGCTATCTTCTTTTTTTTTTTCTTAACATATATTGCATTATTTGTTTCAGAGGAGCAGATCTGAGATTCAACAGTCTTGCACAATTCACAGCACTTACCAGAGCACATATCCTCCCCAGTGTCTATCACCCAGTCACCCCATCCCTCCCACCCCACCCCCCCCACTCCAGCAACCCTCAGTTTGTTTCCTGAGATTAAGAATTCCTCATATCAGTGAGGTCATATGATACATGTCTTTCTCTGTTTGACTTATTTCGCTCAGCATAATACCCTCCAGTTCCATCCACGTCATTGCAAATGGCAAGATCTCGTTCCTTTTGATGGCTGCATAATATTCCATTGCATATATATACCACATCTTCTTTATCCATTCATCTGTCGATGGACATCTTGGCTCTTTCCACAGTTTGGCTATTGTGGACATTGCTGCTATAAACATCGGGGTGCACGTACCCCTTTGGATCCCTACATTTGTATCTTTGGGGTAAATACCCAGTAGTGCAATTGCTGGATCGTATGGTAGCTCTATTTTCAACTTCTTGAGGAACCTCCATACTGTTTTCCAGAGTGGCTGCACCAGCTTGCATTTGGTGGGAATGTATTCTTGCAACATCCCTTGTTTGGTTCCCTGGAGCTAGTTAGAATGAACATTTGCCTTTCTTGTAGAAAACAGGAGAGAATGAAGATAAGAGCAAAGCTAACAAAACAGTCAAATAGTTGCCGCAGCACTGATACAGGTAAAAGGTGTGATGTCCTGGACTTGAACAGGGCAGTAAAGATGGAGAGAAATGGACATACTTGAGAGATATATGCAAAGCATGATCAACAGAATATATTGATTGCTTGGATGAGTCAAATTTAGCTCCCAGCGTTCTGGCTTGGGAAGCTATGAATGGTTTATGGTGCCACTTACCAAATCAGAAAGCAAATGATGCGTTAGGCCCAGCCAGCAAGAAGAAAAGATGGTGAGTTCTGTTTGGGAACCTCCAAATGGAGATCGAAGTAGTGAGTCATATAGGGCTGAGCCCCAGATAAATCTCAGAAGAGAGAAGTGAGTATTTTCTGTCTTTCAATTAAGCAGTTTCAGAAATCTGCTACTCATAATCTTTCCTTGATTCATTTTAAAGATAGTGACATTGGTACTAAATACTTTCTATGATCTCTCCTCTACCTACTATCCTATATAATGAACATCACTGTCTATTAAACATCAAAGTAAAATTCATTCATTCAGTCTTTCATTCTTTCTTAATAAACTTTATTGGTAAAAATATATAGACAAAATTATACAACCATGCAGATATCATTCAATGAATTTCTACAACCTCAATACATCTATGTAACCACCATCCAGAGCAAGAAATAGAATACCACTGATACTGCAAAAGTTCTGTCATGTCCCTTCCTTTCAAAAAAATAACCACTACACTGTCTGCTAACTTTATACATTTACCTGGTTTTTGTTGTTGTTGTTGTTGTTGTTGTTGTTGTTGTTGCTATTGTTATTTTTTTAAACTGGATATTGTGGGGACTCACTTGGAACCTGAGAGTTGGTATGAATATTATTTTAAACTAAAACATTCCAGATCTAACAGATGCAGAAAGAAGCCATCTTGGTGCTTCCCTTATCTGAGTAAAAGCAGCAACTTCTGAGAAATGACACTAACATAAATCCCCTCTCCTGGGAAGTTACACAGCCATGAAGACCAAAAGACACTTGTACCTGTATTAACAAACATTATCATAAATTTTATCTCCCAGGGTGCCTGGGTGGCTCAGTTGGTTAAGCGACTGCCTTCGGCTCAGGTCATGATCCTGGAGTCCCTGGATCGAGTCCCGCATCGGGCTCCCTGCTCGGCAGGGAGCCTGCTTCTCCCTCTGACACTCCCCCCTCTCATGTGCTCTCTCTCTCTCATTCTCTCTGTCTCAAATAAATAAATAAAATCTTTAAAAAAATA
>NW_022590021.1:17258-33439 GCF_004348235.1 Phoca vitulina
AATAAATAAATAAAATCTTTAAAAAAATAAATAAATAAATAAAAAAATAAATAAATAAATAAATAAATAAATTTTATCTCCCATTAGTTCTCCTAAAATCCATGTGTCTTTCCTAAAAAAACCTATTCGTTCTTCACATAGAAGACTTTTCTGCCCTCTCCCTTTCCCTTACTGAGTTAGGTATATAAACTAACTTTAATTATTTATCCAACTAGCTACTTCTTTTATTGGGTCCTGTATGTATATGAATAATCCTTCCTTCTGTTGATCTGTCTTGTCAGCTTAATTCCCAGGCCCCCAGGAACTGAACCTAAGAGAGTAGAGAAAAATTTTTCCTCCCCAATGAAATGAAATTATATATTATGTTCTTTTTTGTGTATGGAATTTTTGCTCAAAATTATATTTATGATTATTTTCATTGCTCAATAGCATTTCTTTACATGAAATTACAACAATTTATCTGTTCTGCTATTGAAAGAATTTGGGGTTGTTTTGCATGAATCAATGCATGAATGTGTGTGATACACATTTATTGAGTAGCATCAGACATTTAGCATCAGACATTGTGCTAAGTGGAGATAAAATATGGATAAGACAGGGCACCTGGGTGGCTCAGTTGGTTAAGTGACTGCCTTCGGCTCAGGTCATGATATCGGGGTCCTGGGATTGATTCCCACATTGGGCTCGAGTCCCACATTGGGCTCCCCTGTTCTGCAGGGAGCCTGCTTCTCCCTCTCCCTCTGCCTGCCACTGCCCCTGCTTGTGCTCTATCTCTCTCTGTCAAATAAATAAATAAAATCTTTAAAAAATATATGGATAAGACAAATTTATGGCTTCAAAGCATTACACTCAACTAGCAGTAATAAAAAATGAAGAAATGTAACTATTGCAAGCAATATGAGATTATATGAATACGATGGAGTATACTGGGGCAAGTAAGATAATTAATTCTGCCCCAAATGAGATCAAGGAATAATGGAGGAATGAGACCTTTGTTCTAGAAGCATGAGCTAGTAGAGGGTACAGATAACAGCATTTATAAATAAATTTAGAAGAGAAAAAATGGCAGATTTATAAATAGTAATTCTAAATACATATTTCTTTTTTAAAATATGGTTATAGGGATAAGTGATTATGTTGCAAATGAAGGCTAGGGCCAAATAGTAAAGTTATATGTATTTTGCAACTGAATTTTTCTATTTGAAAGGATATTTGTCACTATTAAGCATAGAAATAATAGAGACAAGGGAAAAAGAAAGGAAACTAATACAAGATGTCCATCGAAAGATGAAGGTAGAAGCAGATGAGAGGTATTAAGGTATAAAGAGAATGGGATTTGGCTCTTGATTGACAGAGGACTTTAAGGTAGTTCCTCAATTTCTTAGCAAATAATGTTGATCTCAATATTCAGGCTGAGGATAAAATTTTGCAAAAAAACCCATATGAAGTTCAGATTTGTGTTTACTGAGTTTGAGCTGATAGAATTACCTCTGGTAAACAGTTAGTTGTTTATTTAACTGGAAATTCAAGTTACCAGTGTTAGTGAATTCTATAGCAGGAATGAAATCAAGCAAAAAGTGAGAAAAAATCCTGAGGGGAAAAAAAAAAAACTAAAGGTTGGTCATGGGAAAGATAAGAATTTAAGGCAGAGAGTAAGAAGAACCATATGTATTCCTTTGATTGTGTATTTTTCAGTCTGTTTTGATTTTATTTCATCATTATCATTCATGAAATATGTAATTTTATACAAAAAGAGCCATGGGCAATAATTACTTCTGTAGTATATCTATTTGCACCACACTTTATAGTACACATGCAACCTATAAATATTTCTTCCATGAAAATTACTCAATCTTCTTTTTTTTTCCCCCCTGACATTAGGTGAAGTGGTGTGAATCAGACATGCTTCTCAAGTCCTGGAAAAATATCAATTATCAATTCCTGATAAATTACCACAAGATGTCTCTTTTGTTTTAAACATTTATTCATTGTCATTCATCATTCCTATTATAGACAACCATTTCTGTAGATAGATATACTCAGGATCAGAATTGCTGAGTCACAGAACAGGCCTACACTTAATATGGCTAAATATTGCCACTCTGGTCTCTGGAAGCTCTTACACAGTCTATAGCCCTGTTGGGAGCATTGAGGAAATGGTGAAACCAGAGGACCCTCTTTCAAAAACAAAGACCAAACACAAATATAAAATAAAATAGCAAAATGAATATATATTTAAAGCAAGAAAAGAAATTACAACAAATTTCAATCTATAGTTGAGAAATATAAGAATATCGTTACATCTATGAAAAAAATTTCTATTACTTAGTCATTTAACATCTCATAAAATATACTTTCTCTAGCTTTTTTAACATATTACTCTTTAATTTCTTTTCCATATGTTAATAATTTTGAAATATAATTTTCTGTCAATAATGGAAAGATCATTTAACCTTTCTTTACTATTCAGTAAAATCATAGTTGAGATGTACAAAGTATGAAATCTTTTAGGGATTTTTTCTAAAATTTTGATAAATTCTATTTAACATAATTCTTATCAAAAATGAAAAACATATGCATGATATGTTTAAGATAGTAAATAGTGCATTATGGAGTATATTTTTGCAAGAGAAAACTCTCTTTTGTCAATGAGAATAAAATCATCTTTTCATTATTTTACACATTTAATGGTTGGAATAATTATCCATAGACCTGATTCTAACTCATGCCTTTATACATTTGATTCTTCTTCATATCCTCATACTTTCAATGCTTGATGCTATAGGATACATTCACATTACTCTGGTAAAACCTCTGGGCCAACATCTTGATGTCATGATACAGGTGGTAGGATATTTCTGGAACCATTCCTACACTGGAATGGATAGTAATAACTTAACTATATTAATAACTTATTAAGTTAATTTTTGGCTGTATAGTCTTTGATCACCTCTTCATGACAATAATTTACAATATCATTTTCTGTAGAGAATATATTATAAATAAAAAATATATTCAACTAAGTCCAAAGTAAATGTATACCCAAATTAAATTCCACTTACTCAGATACCAAATATGTCTGTAGCTACTCCGATAGTACTTGACACAAGGCAAGTCAAGTGTGACAGTAAATATCCTACTTACTGACTGTTTGCAAATTTTAAATTCAGGAATGCTGTTATGGAAATTAAGTATGGCCAATATAAACAAGATCTGAAAATAATTGTGGTAAGGGACGCCTGGGTGGCTCAGTCAGTTAAGTGCCTGCCTTTGGCTCAGGTCATGATCCTAGAGTCCTGAGATCGAGTCCCACATCAGGCTCCTTGCTCAGCAGGGAGCCAGCTTCTCCCTCTGCCTGCCACTCTCTCTCTCTCTCTCTAACAAATAAATAAATAAAATCTTTTTTAAAAAAAGAAAATAATTGTGGTAAGACTATTAAAAGTTGGTTCACAGTGAACCTAAGAAATATTGAACATCTGACATTGGTAAGGATGCTATTGCAAATCCTATAATATGTTCAACAATGAAGATGCAGTTATTTGCTTTTTGGCAGTAATAACTTGTATAATATTAATGCACATTTTTGTGTAGAACAGTGTTTTAAAACAAAGCAATGTTCTTTCTAAGTACAGAAACTTATGAGGGAGATATAGAACTGAAATTGGTTGTGGTGCTCATTATTTCTTTATTGCATCTAACAAATTGCAATATTTTCCCACTTGAAATAGAAACTAGTGGTCATACTATCTAAACATATTGCATGTATTTTAAAGTTATATAATGTTATTTTAGCACTGATTTTTACTTTCAAAAGTGCCCTGAGGTTTTGATTATATAAATGATATGAAAACATTAGCAAAGAAAATAAGTAATAAGCAAGCAAAACAAAATACTGGAAAGTGAAATTTGTGGTCTTCGTGATGTTCCACTAAAAATTTATGTACCATGATCTTATGGTATTTACTTCTAGTCACTCTCACTTTGCTTCAGATATCAACGGGTGACTTTGGGGTGAAAGATGCCATTTTCTATGATCTCTAATGCATCCAACTATCCTACACAGTGGAACAACAATTTTTAATGGAGGACATTAAATCAGCTTTCCCTTTGGCACTAAGTGTGAACCTCTGCTCCTGACTAGTTCTTATGAATGCATCATCCCTCAGAATGAATGACTGCTCTACTTTATAGTACATATATATTTCACAACTTACTCAGGGAATTTCTTGACCTATCTGTTATTTTCTAAATTATAAAATCAGTAATGCAGTTATGAAGAAAAACTGGATCAAAGATCCAAAAGAAATGAGGGAAAGCCTATTAAAATTTGAGCCATAGACAAGTAAAGAAATATAACAAACTCAATTTTCATTATTTCCTAGTTGTTTTATGCATATATGGAGTGTTTGTTGGACTGAAAGCTGTAAGTAAAGGAATATTGGGTAGAATACAGGCAAAATTTACCTTCCAGATGGAACAGATCTAGACAGGTAATTCTTAGAACAGTTGTAAGCCTAAAGTAATTAGAAAATTTGTTGAACAATTATTTTCTGAGTTGAATTTTGTATCCAAAGTTACTTAAGGGTTTTTCACTTGAAGACTGAAGTACATAGAAAGATAGTAGGGAAATAACAAAGATAAGGAACATAGGTGATAAAGAAAAACTGTGTATAACCGAGACTCAGGTAAAATATTTGACTTAGTGTTGAAAATCTCTATTGAAATTCAAGTTGACATCTGTGACTCCGACCCTGTGTACAAATCTGCTTTGTGCTGAGAGCCCCTGGCCTCATATGCAAACCCTTAGCATTACTTATACCTGCTGGGCTTTGTATTGACCATAGCAAAGAAGAGACCCACCATCTCCGAATAATGAGAGTATCAGTTTGATACCATTAGCGAGAAAAAAAAAAAAAACCCAGAAGACTCTGCTTAAAATATAGCGGCAGCTTTAAGAGTGAGAATGTGATGCAAATAAATTCCAAATCCCCCAGTTTACCTCATGCATGGGTGGTTAGTCCTGGTATAGTTGGAAATTTCTGTGTTAGTAGGTAATTTAGCAGAATATCTAAGAATGCTGTCTTTTATTATAGAAGGATTACAGCTTTTCTTCTTCAGAGATTAAACAGTGAAATGTGGCTCTGACAGTAAATTCCAATGTGTTAAGTTTTAATTTTTTTATAGGTTACTTTAAGGAACGCACTCATGTGTGTATGGGCGTGTGTGTGTGTGTGTGTGTGTGTGTGTGTGTGTGTGTGTGTGTGTGTATAAAGTAAATGATAAAGTAGAGACCTACCAGAATAGGTTTTAAATAGCTTTTATAAAGTGAAAATGCCAGGAATTTTGAGAGAATAATTTAAGATCATTTTTAGAGAAGGTAAGATTGTCAATAGTTGACTGACAAATTATGCAAGAGGTTAAATTTCCTTTCTCTGACATTGTGGGGTCACATAGATGTACTCATTCGGCACCACTAGGTAACTAGGGGAAGGGGTATAACTTTTCAAAATGTATCCAGCAGACAGAGTTTCAAATAGAAAATGGGAGTCAAATTGAAATCAGGGTTCTGTGCAATTGAAATCGGGACTCAACTTCAACTACTGTAGGATCTTACACTTGCAATTGGTGTTAAGAATTCATCTAGTTTAGTCAATTAAAATCTAATCTCAAGGTGAGCTGTTGTCAGTATTACATCAATGGCATGTTTATGTTATTCTCTCCTAAAAAAATACCATTCAAATATAAAGAAACTCATCATTAAAAAGCAAAGCTAGATATTAGTATATGGTAAGGCAAAGATATCCAATTCCCTGCATTGGTTGTAATAAGTAAACATTGAAAATCCTAAGCAAAATCATATTAATGGAGAGTGTCATGGAAAACATGAAATGGCAGCTACTGTCCTAAATATACTTCCTTCCTTAGCCAAATTTGCTGACAATCTCTTGACTTCTTCTCTTCTGATATCCTTCTAACCAACTTCTATTTTGCTCTGTCTCCATCACTCGATTGAAACAACTCTTGTCCAAATTGCCAGTGATAATACATGTTGTAAAATCTAAAGAACACATTTTTATCCTTATGCTATTGACCACTTTCTCCATCTTTACATATGCTCTTATTTAGGCTTCTGTGATGAGGACTATCTTAGTTTCTTCCTGCCTCTGCCTGTGCTAAATGTTTGAATTACTTAGAGCTCAGTCAGGGGTTTTATTCTGTAACTGCTCTGTCCCTATAGTGTTCCCAAATACTTCAACAGGATTAAATGTAATTTATATGCTTATATTTCCCAAATTTACATTTTAAAACCAAACTTACATCAGCAGTAAACTCATATATTCAAATATCTTCTTCTCATAGCCTATCAAAGTTTCATTTGGGAATCCCAAATATAAAATGCCCTTAGAAGAACTCTTGACTCTGGGGGCACCTGGGTGGCACAGTCGGTTAAGCTCAGGTTAAGCTCTTGGTTTCAGCTCAGGTTGTGATCTCAGGGTCATGAGGTCGAGCCCAGCATCAGGCTCCATGTTCAGCACAGAATTTGCTTGAGATTCTCCCTCTACCTTTGCCCCCACCCTCCAGTCGTGCTCTCTCTCTCTCTCTCTCAAGTAAATAAATAAATCTTAAAAAAAAAAAAAAAGAACTCTTGACTCTGTTCTCAATTCTATTTTTTTCTCTCAAACTTTTGCCTTCCCTAGACTTCACCAAGTCAGCAAATAGCACCATAATTAACAACACTTTTCAAACCATAAACCTGAAACTCATCCTGATTCCTCTATTCTTTACCCCCCATTCCTAATCAAATGGTGCAAATTATAGCTCCCAAGTATATTTTAAATTCATCTATTTATCTCCAACTTAAGTGCTATCATGGTAAGTCAAGTCATCATTAGTTCTTACCTAGCAAAACAACTTTTTAACTGATCCCAGCATTTTTATTTTCACTTTCCTTATAATAATTATGCACACAGCAGCCAATGCAATTTTTTTTAAACTTGAATTAGACCTTGCTTAAAACCTTCTAACTGTATCTCATTGGAGTGGAATGAAACAACAATATCTTGGCATGCTCTATATCATCCTTTCTGATTTGATGCTACTAATTTCTCCTTCATACCTCTCTATATTTCACTCTGTTTTTCTGTTTTTCAAATATACCAAGTTCTCTCTCAGTTCAGAGTCTGTGCACATTTTAGTTCTTGTTTGTTTCACTTGCCATGCTTTTTATCTTCTTTTAACATGTTTGCCAATTAATTAATTTTTGTTAGTTTGTTAAAATTGAATGGAAAATAGGCATTTTTCAGACAGTTACTGACCTATTAAAATGACCTTGAAACTACAAACCTATTTTAAGTGATGTTGGAGAGATATCTCAAAGTCCAAAAACAAATTTCTCTAGACTCTGGGCTGAGAATTATTATGAATATCATAACCTTGAAAGATAGAGATGAATATAATAAACAAAAAGATATCAGTGATTTGGTGTTCCTACACAGTATAAAGACAAATGTACAAAGAAAAATCACAAAAGTCATAGTTAACTTTTTGAAAAGGTTGCTGTCTAATAGAGTTATAGAAAACTGCTTACCATTGATCTATTTTCTTAGGAGAGAAAGAAGAAAAAGAAGCCAGCAAAACAGGCTTTCATAATGTTATATTCATTTATTCTCTTCCTTACTTCCCCTCTAATGTACATCTCTTAAAATGAGGACAAAATATATTAGTTAGCAATTTAAAGCATTCACTGAATTAAAAAAAAAAAAGAGCTATTTTTAAGTTATAATTATCAAAAGTCACTGCCTACCAGTGACACTAGTGACCTCTTTGACCACAGAATGACTCACACTCACTCTACCTACAAATTCCAACTGAGCTGTTGTGTGGAAGGAGCCCTTTTTTGTGTATTTAGTCACATTTCAACTATCATGGTGTAGTTCAAGTCTTACCTTTCCAACAATGCTCTTGCAGACCATTCCACTCTCTATGTGGAATTCTGAATTATGCTGTTCTGTCTACCAGTACGGCCATCTGATCACCTCTTGCCTTATCTGTTTGTAAAACAATTTACGAGTAGATTCTTCTCCAGTGGCATTCTAAATTCATTGAGGGCAATAATAAAGTGGGTTTTTTTTAGTTTGTTTATTTACTATCTCTTCTAATGTTACCTAGTCTTAAGCATTTGTTTTATTACAAAAATATGATTAATTCAGCACATGATTATTGAGTTCTGCAAGGAGAACAAAATGTTCTACTGTACACTGGGAATATACATTAAGCACTTAGTATATGTTAAGTGTTATTCTTTGTGTTTTACATTTAAGAATTATTTATTTCTCATTGTAAAATTATGACATAGACACCATTATTACCCACCCACCCAATTTACAGATGAAGAAACTGAGACAAAGTCACACTAAATAACTTGCTCAAGGTTATAGAGCTTATAAATGATAGGGCCAAGATTTGAGTCCAGGGAGTGTCATCCCAGGTGTGTTATTAATTCCTTCACTCATTGCACTTAGAATCTTGAGATGAACACAACTGAATGAACAGTTACAAGGCAGCATAAATACTTTAACAGGGTACAGACAGTACACTAACAGAGCACAAAGGAAAACATTTAATGTGGATCTATGGGCCCAAGGTCTATGCACTCTGTATATATAAACTATATATAAATTGTGTGGGGGGGGCACCTGGGTGGCTCAGTCAATTAAGCGTCTGACTTGGCTCAGGTCATGAGCTCATGGTCCTGGGATCGAGCCCCGTGTCAGGCTCTGTGCTCAGCCTAGAGTCTGCTCGTCACTCTCCCTCTGCACCTCCCCCTGCTTGTGCTCACACTCTCTCACTCTCTCTCTCTCAAATAAATAAATAAAATCTTAAAAATAAACAAATAAATTTTGTGTGTATGTGTGTGTGTGTATATATATACATATATATATAATATTGGATATATGAATTACACACACATACACTGTATTAGTCCTTAGAGGTAGTTTTGTCTCCAGCTTTTGCTATTAGCAGTTCTGCATTTAAACTATTTAAAAATGGCTTAACAATAAAAACAAATTCACTGCACCAGCAAAATCTTATCATCTACATTTCCCAACAGAATTCCTGGGAAAAATGTTAGATTTGGATTATTTTACAATGCAAAACATATTCTTCTTAAATTATAAAAAGAAATAATTTCTTCTAAAATGGAGATCAACATTTGCTTACAAAGTCATATAAAAATATGTTGCATACACTCAAATATTTGTCTTCTGAATTAATAATCCTTCCTATAGTATTTACCAGAAAAAATACCCCAAAGATATGCAAACCATATTAACCTTTTAGTACCTTCCAAAAGTGGCACTGTGGATATGTAACAATTATACTTGATTTTTCAAGTTTGAAAGTACCTATAGTGCTTCCAAGAGTTTGGCATATTTGTCATCTGTGAGAATATCCAAAATTTCACACTCAGCTTCTCTCAGCATTCTTCGAACCCGAGGAATAAATTGCTACCAAGAGGTTATTTTCATTATCCATTCACTGCTTGTGTATTTAAACACTGGCAATATAAAAGTAATTCTACCATCGGGGAATCGAGAGACTAGTGGAGAAGAGATTATTTGATTTTGTTAACCCTTTTCAGGTTAAAAATCAGTAGCCTAAGTCTGAACCTCGATGTCTTCCCAAATGCACCAGGGAAGAAAAACCTGATGTGTACAAAGGAAAGCTGATGTGAAAGGTGAGCCATAGATGGACGATAAAAATAGCGCTCTGAGCAGGGCTGCTGCGTTGCACAACTCTAGAAGGCACAGTCACATTGTCTCCTATGGAAATAATGCTCCCTGGAGTTGTGCAGGTCACAACATGCTTAACCACACCTGGCAGCCCTGACTAAAACTTCACTTTATGCTCCAAATAACAATTCCAATGAGTTCATTTTAGAAACATGAAAACATCAAACAAACAAAGGTTATTTCTCTTAGCTTCAGAAGCAGACTTTTCAAGATAATAAGAAAAAACATATCATTATGAAATTCAACATTTACATTACAGACCATTAATGATTACTTTAAGAGACTGTTTTTAAGAAACCATGGCTGCTGGGGAACATGGAGCCAAACTTCTGTGAATGATTTCATCTTGCTCTCCAATAAAGCTTTTAATTATGGATACTTTTTAAAGTGCATTACATTAATTAGCCATTTGCTCAGCAGGCTGCTTCCCAGGGCTCCTTCCAGTTCCTCTGACTCTGTGGCAGGACCTGGCAGTCACTACAGCAAGAGTAAGAGTTCAGATGTTTGAAAACAGAATTCAATGATCTTTTGCCAACATGAAGAAGATAGATATGAGCCATACGGAAAAGAATGCTTTGCTCTGCAAAACATTGCTTCATTTCTCAAACACAGAGGGAGGGCAGAGAAGAATAAATTGCATTGGGCAGCTTCCCAGGCTTAAAATAGAGGTTTACAAGGCAGTTCCATTTTTTTTTTTTTTGAACCATACATCATTACTTTAATATTATTTGGATAGGAAACTGATTTAACTCAATTACCCTTAACTGAATTCAGGACATTTTAGTCACGCAAACAGGAAAGGAAGAGTGGAGTAGCATGAGAGTTATTAGGACTGAGGCAGAGAAGAAATGTTCCACCCACCCAGCTGCCCACTAGTACCATTACTTTTCCCATCCATAATTACATTCTATCTACAATTTTATTCTCTTCCCAGAGACACATAATCCAACTTTAGAAGTCATCTTTCTAAAGCCATAGCATATTGAGTAAGCCTCACAATTTCAAGTGCCCTGCTGAAAATGCTGGACTTTTCTCCCCAAAACCATTTCCTCTTGACTGATTTCAATCCCCAATTTAGGAGCCTGAAAGTCTTGGTTTGGAAATAGATTTAGTGGTACCCTTCTTACATTGCAAAAGCATGAATTTGTTACAGGAAATCTGGCTTAAAAGAAAAAAAAAACTAAACAAACATGGAAAAACCTGGAACTTTAGAAGGCAGGGCTATTGCAAGGACCAAATTGACGTCAATTGGCAGTACTTGGTAAAGCTAAGTTCCACATCTGCTTTGTGCTATTCCTGGAAGCCATCCCCACTAATGTCAACTTCTCTCTGTTGTAAACTCCCTATGTTCCCTACACAAGGAGGGTGATATTTATAATAAGGGCTTGATATAGTTGCCTTATCCAATGCATAAGATCTGCATAAAATCTACATTTCCTGGTTTTGTATTGTAGAGTCATCCTAGGTAATTCACTTATTTATAATATTGGCTAATCGGGCCTTGAGTGTGAGAAGCACCAGTTCAGATATGACCTACAGAATTCTGTGGCAATAGATGGGCATAGCTCAGAAAGGGTGTCTTAGTAGAAATTTAGGATTTAAAAAATGTATATATAGTTATATATATATAACTATTAAATGAGGTGAAAGAAAAAAGAATACGTCAAGTACATCCCCTCTTGCCAAATCATTTAAATTTGTGCCATACACCAACCATGATGATAGATTTTCTGGAAAAAGCTTGCTCAGTTTGAGACTGTCTTGACATTTCAAGGGTAGATTTCAGAAACTGACTGTGTAAATAAAGTTGCTCAGAGAGAGAAAGAGAGAAAGCAAATGAACTGTTCCATTGGTTCCATGGATGGCTTCTCCAAAGAAGCTCTGGTGCTCTGATGGCCCCAGAAATGGAAGAATTCAGCTGGACCCACTGGGTGCACTTTCCCTGGTGTTAGCACTCACAGCCCTTGGACATGGACTAATACTTTCCATTCAGCAATCCCACATTGTTTCACCCAAGCCTGTTTCAATTGGAGACAAATGAGAGTGCAGTCCTTTTATCCACCCAATCTGCACTAGGCATGAGCATAGGTAATAATAAGACAATGCCAGAGATGTGAAAAATGGCACATAGTTTATAAAAGGCTTATTACACATGATCATTTGCCCATATCCTCTAACAAATGTGTTAAGGAAGAATTATTAACTCCATTTTTTAAATGAGGAAACTGAGACTTGAAGAGGTTAACGGTTTTCTCAGGTTCATACAAAAAATACATGGCAGAATGGAAGCTCAAATGCAAGCATTACATTTTTAAATTCAGTGTTCATTTAATTCATTGCATATCTCTCTGCTTACATGAAACTTAAAAGAATTCCACATTCCTAAAGTATTCCTAGAAACTTCCTAGTGACCCAAAAGAAAAGAGAGAAGAGATATGTCAAAAAGCTGGTGTATGATTTCCATGTTTCTGCGGGGAAATCTATTCTCATTGGACAGGAACACTGAAAAAATCAAAGAAAAGAATTAGACTAATTTGTTTTTAGTGCACTAAAATATGTTTTATGAACAAAGTGGTGCTGAGCTAAGGCTGTATATATGGTGATGACACACAACCATAAATATCGTGACACAAAATCAAATCACTGGGGTCATCAGAGTTTGTGGGGCAGTGAGGGTGAAGCTGACTGACAAGGTGATTCAACTTCTTCCCAGGTTTCTCTACTTTCTGAGTTTCTTGATGTTTTTGATTCCGGATAATTTTTAAATGATCTAACTACAGTTTTAACAAGTCTATTAATTATTATTTTGCCTTAAAATAGCAGTAGAAAGATGTTATTAAATATTTTGAATTCTTACATGATCATTACACACAAAAGATTGTCCTTCTTTATAAAATGCTTCTTTGCATAAAAAGATATTTGTTTCAAATTATACATTTCACTCTACTTTCATTTTAAATTCCAATGCTTTACAAGTGGATTTTAATAAATTGAAGTTAGTATCCCCTGTGTTCTCTCTCATGTCTTGTTTTATCTCTTCTCTGATTTCTTTTTGGATGTTGCTTTATAACCAACTTCTCTTTACCCTAAAACTCCCCCTAGGTTTGCAAAAATATATAATCTTAAAAATGCAAAACTAACAAAAGAGAAATTTAATCCAAATCTCTTTCTCTTCACTGCTTTATCTATCAAATTATCATTAAATCTTTCCCTATCTTTCTACTAGCAAATATATTGAAAATGTGGTTTACATTTTTCCTCAGTATTTTGCCTTCCATTCTACTATGAGTGACACTGATGCCTGTGGAATCTGATGTTCATCGGTATCCTTTCAATCAGTGCTGATTTCTCTTCTTTCTATAAGCTCTCTCTATATAATCTCATCAACTATCCACTTGGACAATGACTCCTCAGTCTATATCTTCAGTGCTCACCTCCTCCTTGCCCATTTTTTTCTCATACTTCCTGACCATTGATTTATCTCTAAAATATTTCTCAAGACTGCCCATCTCAACCTGCTTTTCTAAAACCCACCAACATTTCTTGAATAGCAACAATTGCTCACTTAGTGTCTGTTTCTATCTCTCTTTCTTCCATTACAAAGATAGAACCAATTTTCTAAAATGTCAATATGTCTGAAACTCTATTGAAATCCCTCAATAATATCTGAAAAAAGGGAAGACTTTAAAATATAAAGATGTTTATGGGATAATATTAAATAAAACAAAATAAAAATACTGTATGCAGTGTTAGAATAAGTAGGTAAGTATTAGGCATGCATCTGGCGTGACACATAAATTTCTAAATAGTTGTGTATTATTGTGGAGAATACCAAAATATATCTTAATGTTATTTTTCTATCAATTTTTAAGTGTAACATTAAAATTAAATAATAAAAAATATATATTCGATAGCTGGATTGCCTAACATACTTAGTCTAACTACCTCAACACAACACAGAAAACTCTTTCAAAGCCAAACTCAACTTTTTTCCAGAAAAACAAACAACAAAGAAAATTAATTGCATCTAAGTATACTAGGCTAGTCAACCTTTTAAAAATATACCTTGTTAATTTCTCTTCCTATACTTGGCACATGAAACCCATTTTTCAATGCCTATCTTTTATTTCTGTCTTACATTCTACCCAAATTTTCCAGGCAGTAATGTTCTATATCATCCATGTTTCTAACGCTCTTTTCAGCCATAAAAAAAAGAGAAGGAAATCCTGTCATTTGTGACAACATGGCTGGGTTTTGAGGGCATTGTGCTAATGAAATAAGTCAGACAGAGAAAGACAAATAGTGAACTCACTTATATAAGGAATCTAAAACCAAAACAAACTCATATATGCAGAGAACAGATTGGTGGTTGCCAGAGATGAGAGATGAGGTGGGGGGATATTTGGGAAATGGGTGAAGGTAGACAAATGGTACAAACTTCCAATTATAAGATAAATATGTCCTGGGGATGAAATGTGCAGCATGGTGACTATAGTTAACAAAATGGTATTATATATTTGAAAGTTGCTAAGAGAGTAGATCTTAAAAGTTTTCATCACAGTATGGAGGTTCCTCAAGAAATTAAAAATAAAAATACCATATGATGCAGTAAATCCACTACTGGGTACTTACCCAAAGAAAAGGAAAACACTAATTCAAAAACACATGCATCTCTCTGTTTACTGCAGCCTAATGTACAATAACCAAGATGTGGAAACAACTTAAGTGTCCATAGATAGATGAATGGATACAGAAGATGTGATATATATGTACAGTGGAATATTACTCAGCTACTCAGTCATTAAAAAAAAAAAGGAATGAGTTCTTCCCATTTGTAACAATGTGGATGGACCTAGAAGGTATTATGCTAAGTGAAATAAGTCAACAGGAAAAGACAAATACCATATGAGTTCACTTATATGTGGAATCTAAAAAAACAAAACAAATTAACAAACCAAAAAACAGAAACATACCCATAAATATAGAGAACAAACTGTTGGTTGCCAGAGGGGAGGGAGTGGAGGGGTGGGCAAAATGGGTGAAGGGGAATGGCAGACTTCCAGTTATAGAATGAGTAAGTCATAGAGATGAAAGGTACAGCATAGGGGATATAGTCAATGGTATTGTAATAGCGCTGTATGGTGACAGATGGTAGCTACACTTGTGGTGAGCACAGCATAATGTGTAGACTTGTCGAATCACTATGCTATACAACTGAAACTAATGTAACATCATGTGTGAAGTATACTTCAATAAAAAAAATTTAAAAATTAAAAAACAATAAAGGAAAAGTGTTCATCACAAGAAAAAAGTATATAACCATGTAATGTGACAGATATTGACAAAACTTATTGTGGTAATCATTTCACAATATATACATATATCAAAGTATTATATTGTACACCTTGAATTAATACACAGTTATATGTCAATTTCACCTCAGTAAAACTGGAAAAAGTAGAAAAGTCTTTGGCATATGGGGCCCATCACTGGACCATCACCTCCTTGAAATGAAGAATCTTAACTTTTCATTTTTGAATCTGTCTTTTAACCAAAAATGTCCCCCAGAATGCTTATTTTCCCTCCACCAAACTTTTCATCCCTCTTACCTCTGAACTCAACTTATAGTATAACACCTCTAAATTCTACATTTTCCCTGAAAGTCAGGCTTCAACCAAAACTTGCGCCTGGGTGGCACAATTGGTTAAGCATCCAACTCTTGGTTTTGGCTCAGGTTGTGATCTCAGTCAGGGTCCTGAGATTGAGCCCCCGCATCGCGCTCTGCCCTCAGTGTGGAGTCTGCTTGAGATTCTCTCTCTCCCTCTCCCTCTGCCCCTCCCCACCCAGATAAATAAATAAATAAATAAATAAATTAGAAAGAAAGAAAGAAAGAAAGAAAGAAAGAAAGAAAGAAAGAAAGCAAGCCAAAGTAGAAAACTATAAAAAGTACATGATCCTTGATATGATCCTGGAACACAAAAAGGACATCAGTGGGGAAAAAATTATGAAAGTCAATGTGGTCAATACATTAATAGTTAATACTATTGTACCAATGTTAATTTTCTGTTCTTACCACTGTCCTGTGGTTATATAAGATGTTAACATTAGGGAGAGTGAGTGAGGGTGAGAAATGGAAGAGCATGGTTTAGACTTTTTTTTTTTTTGCAATTTTTCTGTATGTCCAACATCAGTTCAAAATTTAAAAAATAATAAATAAAATGAAGAATTGAAAATCTGTGCACAAACCAACACTACATCTGGTGCTGGAATTTTCTGCTGAAATGCTGTAGTCCTTGAGATCTATAATGGTTATAAGTTGGAACAGAAGTAACATCATTCAGATAGATAGATAGATAGATAGATAGATAGATAGATAGATAGATAGAT
>NW_022590022.1:0-33437 GCF_004348235.1 Phoca vitulina
TTTTTCCTGCTTTGTCAAAGATTATTTGACCATAGAGTTGAGGGTCCGTATCTGGGTTCTCTGTTCTGTTCCATTGGTCTGTATGTCTGTTTTTGTGCCAGTACCATGCTGTCTTGGTGATCACTGCTTTGTAATATAGCTTGAAATTGGGCAACGTGATGTCCCCAGCTTTGTTTTTCTTTTTCAGCATCTCCTTGGCGATTCGGGGTCTTTTCTGATTCCATACAAATTTTAGGATTGTTTGTTCCAGCACTTTGAAAAATGTCGTTGGAATTTTGATCAGGATGGCATTGAAGGTATAGATTGCTCTGGGTAGCATAGACATTTTAACAATGTTTATTCTTCCTATCCATGAGCATGGAATATTTTCCATCTTTTTGTGTCTTCTTCAATTTCTTTCATGAGTGATTTGTATTTCCTAGAGTACAGATCCTTTACCTCTTTGGTTAGGTTTATTCCGAGGTATCTTACGGTTTTTGGTGCTATTGTAAATGGAATAGTTTCTCTAATTTCTCTTTCTACAGTTGTGTTGTTAGTGGATAAGAAAGCAACTGATTTCTGTGCATTGATTTTGTATCCTGCCACATTACTGAATTGCTGGATGAGTTCTAGTAATTTGGGGTGGAGTCTTTTGGGTTTTCCACATAAAGTATCATGTCGTCTGCGAAGAGAGAGAGTTTGACTTCTTGTTTGCCAATTTGAATACCTTTTATTTTTTTTTTGTTGTCTGATTGCTGTTGTTAGGACTTCTAGTACTATGTTGAACAGTAGTGGCGAAAGTGGGCATCCTTGACGTGTTCCTGATCTTAAGGGAAAGGCTCTCAGCTTTTCCCCATTGAGGATGATATTCACTGTGGGTTTTTCATAGATGGGTTTTATGAACTTGAGGAATGTTCCCTCTGTCCCTATACTCTGAAGCGTTTTAATCAGGAAAGGATGTTGTATTTTGTCAAATGCTTTTTCTGCATCAATTGAGAGGACCATATGGTTCTTCTCCCTCCTCTTATTAATGTGTTCTATCACACTGATTGATTTGCAAATGTTGAACCACCCTTGCATCCCGGGGATAAATCCCACTTGGTCGTGGTGGATGATCCTTTTAATGTATTGTTGGATCCTATTAGCTAGGATTTTGTTGAGGATTTTGGAATCCAGAATCATCAGGGATATCGGTCTGAAATTCTCCTTTTTGATGGGGTCTTTGCCTGGTTTGGGGATTAAGGTAATCCTGGCCTCATAAAATGAGTCTGGGGGCGCCTGGGTGGCTCAGTCATTGGGCGTCTGCCTTCGGCTCAGGTCATGATCCCAGGTCCTGGGATCGAGCCCCGCATCGGGCTCCCTGCTCCGCGGGAAGCCTGCTTCTCCCTGTCCCATTCCCCCTGCTTGTGTTCCCTCTCTCGCTGTGTCTCTCTCTGTCAAATAAATAAATAAAATCTTTAAAAAAAAAAAAATTAGTCTGGAAGTTTTCCTTCTGTTTCTGTTTTTTGAAACAGCTTCAGGAGAATAGGTATTATTTCGTCCTTGAATGTTTGGTAGAATTCCCCACGGAATCCATCAGGCCCTGGACTCTGGTTTTTTGGGAGGTTTTTGATCACTGCTTCAATCTCGTTACTGGTTATTGGCCTATTCAGGTTGTCGATTTCTTCCTGTTTCAGTCTTGGCAGCTTATAGGTTTCAGGAAGGCCTCCCTTTCATCCAGATTGCTCAGTTTATTGGCATATAGTTGTTGATAAGAATTTCTAATAATTGTTTTTATTTCCTTGGTGTTAGTTGTGATCTCTCCCCTTTCATTCATAATTTTATTAATTTGGGTCCTTTCTCTTTTCTTTTGGATAAGTCTGGCCAGTGGTTTATTGATCTTATTAATTCTTTCAAAGAACCAGCTTCTAGTTTTGTTGACTGATCTACTGTGTTTCTGGTTTCTAAATCATTTATCTCTGCTCTAATTTTAATTATTTCTTTTCTAATGCGTGGCTTAGGCATCTTTTGTTGCTTTTTCTCTAGTTTTTTAAGGCGGAGAGTTAGTTGGTGAATTTGGGATTTTTCTGCTTTTTTGAGTGAGGCTTGGATGGCTATGTATTTCCCCCTTAGGACCGCCTTTGCAGTATCCCATAGGTTTTGGACCGATGTGTTTTCGTTCTCATTGATTTCCATGAATTCTTTAAGTTCTTCTTTGATTTCCTGGTTCACCCAGACATTCTTGAGCAGAGTGGTCTTTAGCTTCCAAGTGTTTGAATTTCTGCCAAATTTTTTCTTATGATTGAGTTCCAGTTTTAAAGCCTTGTGTTCTGAGAAGATGCAGGGAATAATCTCAATCTTTTGGTATCAGTTGAGACCTGATTGTGACCCAGTATATGGTCTATTCTGGAGAAAGTTCATGTGCACTCGAGAAGAATGAGTATTCTGTTGTTTTAGGGTGGAATGTTCTGTAAATATCTATGAGGTCCATCTGGTCCAATGTATCATTCAAAGCTCATGTTTCCTTGTTGATTTTCTGCTTAGATGATCTGTCCATTGCTGAGAGTGGAGTATTGAGGTCTCCTACAATTAACGTATTGTTATCAATATGACTCTTTATTTTGGTTAACAGTTGGCTTATGTAGATGGCTGCTCCCATATGGGGGCATAGATATTTACCATTGTTAGCTCTTCTTGTTGGATAGACCCTTTAAGAATGATACAGTGTCCTTCTGTGTCTCTAATTACAGACTTTAGCTTAAAATCTAATTTGTCTGATATAAGAATTGCTACCCCAGCTTTCTTTTGAGGTCCGCTGGCATGGAAGATAGATATCCATCCCTTCACTTTCAGTCTGGATGTATCTTTAGGTTCAAAATGAGTCTCTTGTAGGCAGCATGTGGATGGGTCCTGTCTTTTTATCCAGTCTGCAACCCTGTGCCGTTTTATGGGAGCGTTCAGTCCATTCACATTGAGAGTGATTATTGAAAGATATGAATTAATTGTCATCATGTTGCCTGTTAAGACGTTGTTTTTATAGATTGTCCCTGTAAATTTCTGTTGTATATCACTCTTGGGGTCTTTCTCCTTTTATAGAACCCCCCTTAATATTTCTTGCAGGGCGGCTTAGTGGTCACATATTCTTTCAGTTTCTGCCAGTCTTGGAAGCTCTGCATCTCTCCATCCATTCTAAATGAAAGCCTTGCCGGATAAAGTATTCTTGGCTGCATGTTCTTCTCATTTAGTACCCTGAATATGTCTTGGCAGGCCTTTCTGGCTTGCCAGGTCTCTCTGGATAGGTCTGACGTTATTCTGATGTTCCTCCCTCTGTACATAAGGAATCTCTCCCCCCTCACTGCCCTTAAGATAGTTTCCTTGGTTCTAAGATTTGCAAGTTTTACTATTACATGCCGGGGTGTTGGCCTGTTTTCCTTGATCTTGGGAGGGGTCCTCTCTGCCTCTAGGACGCGAATGTTTGTTTCATTCCCCAGATTAGGGAAGTTCTCAGCTACGATTTGTTCAAATACATCTTCTAGTTCTCTCTCTCTCTCTCCACTCCCTCTGGGATTCCAATTATTCTGACATTGGAACGTTTCATGGTGTCACTTATTTCTCTGATTCTATTTTCATGGATTCTGAGTTGTTTTTCCCTGGCCTCCTCTTTTCCCTTTTTATCTATTATACTGTCTTCCAGATCGCTTATTCGTTCTTCTGCCTCAGTTACCCTAGCCGTTAGATTATCTAGATTGGATTGGATCTCATTGATAGCATTTTTAAGTTCTGCCAATTCACCTTTCATTTCTGTCCTTAGAGATTCTATGTTGCCATTAATTGATTTCTCCATTCTAGCCATTGTCTTCCCAATTGCTAGCCTGAACTCCATCTCCGACATCTTGGTTATATCTGCATCCATTTGTAAATCTGCAGCATAAGTCATAATCTCTGAGTCTTTTCTATTTTGGGGGCTCCTCCTCCTAGTCATTCTGTTGATGGGTGTTTGAGGGAATGTATAGAGTCCAAATTCTTGACCAGAACCCAAGCAAGATGCTCCTGTTTTATAGGGACCTTAGGGTTGCTGGCCTCTTGTTTTCCCAGCCTGTCTTCTGCGGGAGGGGCCTGCTGCACGTTTACTCAGGCAACCCTGTTTGGGCGGAGTTGCCCTGCCCCCCTGTGGCGGGGGATGGGCTCAGCAGGAATCAGTTTTTGGGGCTTTTGTTCTCTGGGGGCTTTCCCTGGCGGCTTTCCGCGTCTCTTCCGCGAGTTAGAGTAGAAGAGACTGTTTCCAACCCTCTGCCTCAGAGCAGAGAGACCATAGTCTGTTCTTCAGTGAGCTCTCCAGGCCACACTTGTCTCCGTTTCTGTCTGTGCTGCTATAAACTGCAGCATCCTGGGTTGTGCACCCCTCCGCGACCCCAGTCCTGCCTCCAGGTCGGGGCACGTCTCTGCCCTTTGTGCTTCTAAAACCGCCAGCCGCTCCCAGATTGAATGTGCGACCCTGCTGCTCCGGGTTTCCTCCCCGGGGGCTGCCCTAAAGTCCTTTCCCCGCCACTACCGGTCTGCAAGTCTGTGCCCTGTCCACAGCACGCGAGGCTGTCGCTCACCGGCGGTGTAGGATTCCCACGGCCAGGCTCCCTCCTGCTGCCGTTTATCCTCCGATATCTGCCCGCGGAATCACGGCTCCCCGCTTCGTACCTCGAAACCAACCACCTGCGATATTCTGTTTGTAGAGATCCAGATCTTCTTACATCTCAGGCTGGTTTCGTGGGTGTTCAGAGTGGTCTGGTGGATATCCAGCTCAATTCCGGGGACCAGTTGAAATAGGGTCCCCTACTCCTCCGCCATCTTTCCCCCCTTCTCCTCTAGTGTGGACATTTTAACAATGATTGTTCTTCTGATCAATGAGGATGGAGTATCTTCCCATTTGTGTCATCTTTAATTTCATCAGTGTTTTATAGTTTTCAGAGTACAGGTTTTTTTTACTTCCTTGGTTTAGTTTATTCCTTAGGTTTTATTATTTTTCAGGCAATTGTAAATGGGATTGTTTTCTTAATTTTTGTTTCTGTTACTTTGTTATTAGTGTATAGAAATGCAATGCAACGGATTTCTGTAGATTGATTTTGTATCCTGTAACCATATTGAATTCATTTATCAGTACTATCAGTGTTGTTTTTTTTTCTTTTGTGGAGTCTTTAGGGTTTTCTGTATATAGTCTCACATCATCTGCAAGTAGTGCAAGTTTTACTTCTTCCTTACCAATTTGGATGCCTATTATTTCTTGTCCAATTGCTGTGGCTAGGACTTCCAGTATCATGTAGAATAAAAGTGGTGAGGGTGGACATCCTTGTCTTATTTTTGATCTTAGGGGAAAAGCTTTCAGTTTTTCACTATTAAGTATGATGTTAGCTGTGGGTTTTTCATATATGCCCTTTATTATGTTGAGGTATGTTCCCTCTGAACCTGTATTGATCAGGGTTTTTATCATGAATGGATGTCGTTCTTTGTCAGAAGCTTTTTTTTGCATCTATTGAGATGATCATATGGTTTTTGTGCTTTCTCTTGATGTGATATATTATGTCGATTGATTTGTGAATACTGAACCACCTTTGCAGCCCAGGAATAAATCCCACTTAATTATTGTGAATGATTTTTGTAATGTATTGTTGGATTTGGCTTGCTAATATTTTTTGCATCTATGTTCATTAGAGATACTGGTCTGTAGTTCTCTCTCTCTCTTTTTTTTTTTTTTTTTTTGTGGTGTCTTTATCTGGTTTTGGTATCAGGGTAAATTTGGCCTCATAAATGAATTTGGAAGCTTCCTTCCTCTTCTATTTTTGGAATAGTTTGAGAAGAATAGTTATTTACTGTCCTTTAAATGTTTGGTAGAATTCGGTCCTGGACTTTTGTTGGTTGGGAGGTTTTTAATTAGTGATTCAGTTTCACTGCTGGTAATCACAATGTTCAAATTTTCTATTTCTTCCTGCTTCAGTTTTGGGAGGCTATATGTTTCTAGGAATTTGTCCAGTTCTTCTGGGTTGTCCAACTTCTTGGCAAGTGATTTTTCATAATATTTTCTTTTAATCCTAATTTCTGTGGTGTCAGTTGTTCTTTCTCTCCTCTTTCTGATTTTATTTGAGTCTACTCTACTTTTTTTTTTTGAGCAGTCTACTTTTTATCAACTTTATTGTTTGTTTTTTTTTCAAGGAACCAGATACTGGTTTATTGATCTGTCCTATTGGGTTTTTGCTTGTTTGATTTGGTTTTGTAGCTTCTATTTCATTTATTTCTGCTCTAATCTTTATTATTTCTTTCCTTCTACTGGCTTTGGGTTTTGTTTGTTCTTTTTCTAGCTCCTTTAGGTGTAAGGTAAGGTTTGTGATGAGGTAGGCCTATATTGCTATATAATTCCCTCTTAGGACCACCTTTGCTGTTTCCCAAAGTTTGAACCATTGTGTTTTTATTTTCACTTATTTCCATATGTTTTTTTAATTTCTTCTTTGATTTCCTGGTGGACCCATTCATTATTTAGTAGCATGTTATTTAACCTCCATGTATTTGTGCTCTTTCCAGATTTTTTCTTGTGGTTGATTTCTAGTTTCATAGTGTTGTGGTCTGAAAAGATGCATGGTATGATTTTGATGATCTTGAATTTGTTGAGACTTGTTTTGTGGCCTAACGTGATTTCTTTTGGAGACTGTTCCATGTGCACTTGAAAAGAATGTGTATTCTGTTTTAGGTTGGAGTGTTCTGAATATATCTGCTAGAGCCATCTGGCCAAATTTGTCATTGAAAGCCACTGATTCCTTGTTGATTTTCTGTTTGGATGATCTATCTGTTGATGTAGGTGGGGTGTTAAGGTCCCCTACTGTTATTTTATTACTATTGATTATTTCCTTTATGTTTATTATTAGCTGCTTTATGTATTTGGGTGCTCCCATGTGGGGTCACAAATATTTAAAATTATTATATCTTTTTGTTGGATTGTTCCCTTTATGATTATATGTCCAGTCTATTTTGTCCAATTTATATATTGCTACTCTGGCTCTCTTATTTCCATTTGCATAATAAGTGCCTTTCCATCCCTTAACTTTCAGTCTGCATGTGTCTTTGGTTCTGAAATGAGGCTCTTGTGGACAACATATAGATGGGTCTTGCTTTTTTATCCATAATGGCACCTTGTGTCTTTTGATTGTTATATTTAGCACATTTACATTCAAGGTGATTATTATTAAGTATGTATTTATTGCCATTTTGTTACTTCTTTTACGGTGTTTTTGTAGTTCTTGTCTGTTCCTTTTTCTTTTTGTCTCTAAACAGTTTGTTGGCTTTCTTTAGTGATATACTTGGATTACTTTCTCTGTGTCTTTTGCTTATCTGTTATTTTTATTTGTGATTACTATTAGGTTTATATATAATATCTTATGTATAGAGCACTTTATTTTGTTTATTTTTTATGTTCAATTATTCAACTTATAATACATCATTAGTTTTTGATGTAAGTTGATGGTCACTTAAGTTTGAACCCATTCTTTTTTCCTCTTCCTGCCATGTTTTAGGTATATGGTGTCATACTTTACATCCTTTTATTTTGTGAATCCCTTGACTGATGTTTTTTAAAGATTTTATTTTTATTTATTTGAGAGGGAGTGAGAGAGAGTGCGCCAGTAGGGGGGAGGAGCAGAGGGAGAGGGACAGGCAGACTCTGCACTGAGTGCAAGATCCGATGCAGGACCCAATCTCATGACCTGAGCTGAAATCAAGAGTTGGATGCTCAACCAACTGAGCCACCCAGGCGCCCCTCTCTTGGCTGATTTTTATAAATATACTTAATTTTACTGCTTTTGTGCTTCCTACTTTTCTCACTCCTGCTCATGGTCTTTTGTTTCCATTCATAAAGTCCCCTTTAACATTTCTTGTAGGGCTGGTTTAGTGGTCATGAATTTCTTTAACTTTTGTTTGTCTGGTAAACTCTTTAAAATATATATTCTTTAAATTTTATTTTTGAGAGAGAATGACAGAGAGAGAGAGAATGAGAGGGGTGAGGGTCAGAGGGAGAAGCAGACTCCCTGCTAAACAGGGAGCCCGATGCGGAACTTGATCCCAGGACTCCAGGATCATGACCTGAGCTGAAGGCAGTCACTTAACCAACTGAGCCACCCAGGCGCCCCTGTCTGGTAAACTCTTTATTGCTCCTTTTATTCTGAATGATAGCCTTGCCAGATAGAGTATTCTTAGTTGCAGATTTTTTCCTTTTAGCACTTTGAATATAACATGCCACTCTCTTCTGGCCTCAGAGTTTCTGCTGAAAAATCAGCTGATAGCCTTATGGGGTTTCCTTACATGTAACTGTTTTCTTTTCTCTTGATGCTTTTAAAATCCTCTCTTTATCACTGATTTTTGCCATTTTAATTACTATGTGTTTTGGTGTGGACCTCCTTGGGTTTATTTTGTGGGAAACTCTCTGTGCCTACTGGATCTGGATTTCTCTTTCCTCCCCCAGATTCAGGAAGTTTTCAGCCATTATTTCTTCAAATAAATTTTCTGCTCCCTTTTCTCTCTCTTCTTCTGGGAGCCCTATAATGCAAATGTTACTACTCTTGATGGTGTTGCTGAGTTTTCTAAGTCTGTTTTCATTTTTTATTACTATTTTTTCTCTTTCCTGTTCAGCTTGATTGCTTTCCATCCCTCTGTCCTCTAGGTCATTGATTTATTCTTCTGCTTTCTCTAGTCTACTATTTATTCCCTCTGGTGTATTTTTAATTTGTTATTAAGTTCCTCATCTCTGATTAGTTTTTTTGTGTTTTCTATCTCTGTCAAGGGTATCGTTGAGGTCCTCCAATCTTTTCTCAAGGCCAGTGAGTATTTTTATGACCATTACTTTAAATTCTCTATGAGGCATATTACTTATTACCATTTAGTTTAGCTCTTTTGCTGTGATTTTATTATGTTCTTTCATGTGGGACATATTCCTTTGTCTCTTCATTTTGTCTAACTCTTGTCTGTTTCTCTGTGTTAGGAAAGTCAGCTATGTTTCCTGCTTTTGAAAATCATGGCCTTATTTATTTTTTTAAGATTTTATTTATTAGAGAGAGAGAGACCATGCATGTTATTAGCTGCTTTATGTATTTAGGTGCTCCCATGTTGGGTCACAAATATTTAAAATTATTATATCTTTTTGTTGGATTGTTCCCTTTATGATTATATAGTGTCCAGTCTATTTTGTCCAATTTATATATTACTACTCTGGCTCTCTTATTTCCGTTTGCATAGTAAGTGCCTTTCCATCCCTTAACTTTCACTCTGCATGTGTCTTTCATTCTGAAATGAGGCTCTTGTGGACAACATATAGATGGATCTTGCTTTTGTCCAATGTATATATTGCTACTCTGGCTCAGAACAGCAGAGGGAGAGGGAGAGGGAGAGGGAGAGGCAGGCTTTCTGCTGAGCCGGGAGCCTGATGTGGGGCTCCATCCCAAGACCCTGGGATCATGACCTGAGCTGAAGGCAGACACTTAACTGACTGAGCAACCCAGGTGCCCCAGCAATTGATTTTTGTATATTAATCTTGTATCCTGCAGCTTTGATATACTCATTTGTTAGTGTCAGAAATTTCTGGTTGAATCTTTGGTATTTTCTAAATAGTCAATCAGGTCATCTGCAGACAAAGATAGTATTGTTTCTTCCTTCCCAATCTGTGTACCTTTTATTTCTTTTCTTATGTTCTTATATTAACTAGTATTTCCAGTGTGATGTTCATAGGAGAGGTGAGAGGGGACATCCTTGCTTTGTTCTTGTTCTTCAGGGTCAGCATCTGCTTTCTCAGCACTAAGCAGGGTGTATGAGTCGTGGCTTTTCCACTCTTTCTTTAAGCACAGCCACAGTTATCTGCAGAGGTTGTCAGCACAGCCTGTTCTTAACCTGAGCCTGACAAAATTCATGTTACTTCTTTACTGTTCTCTAACATCCAGCCAGTGTTATTTCCTGGATTGCTCAAAATGGCTAAAACAGTGTCCACACATTGCATTTGGTTGCTGGGTCTCTAAAGCCCCCTTTTATTCCACAAGTGCTCTCTTTTTTATGCTGTTAACTTATTGAAAGTTTCACATTTTAAAATGATTACACACATGTCATTTCATCCCTCAGTACTTCACCATTTCTTAATAACAGCTTGTTTTCCCCATGTGCAGAATATCATGATCACAGCTAACAGTGTTCACAATAGTTCTGTAACACCTAGTTCATCTTGAATTGTCCTTTGTAATCCCCAAAATACTTTCTAGTTCATTTGTGCGAAGCGTATACTCACATCTGAAGAATGGTTATCTAGTCTTTGTGTGAAGGAAAGTCTCCCCTCTTTTTTTTATTTTTTATTTTTTATTTATTTATTTGACAGAGACACAGTGAGAGAGGGAACACAAGCAGGGGGGAGTGGGAGAGGGAGAAGCAGGCTTCCCGTGGAGTAGGGAGCCTGATGTGGGGCTCGATCCCAGAACCCTGGGATCATGACCCGAGCCGAAGGCAGATGCTTAATGACTGAGCCACCCAGGCACCCCTGAAAGTCTCCCCTCTTCATTTCTTCATGACATTGGCTTGTTGAAGACCTGTGCCATTTGCTGACTGCACCTTTTTAAATCTCAAGTCACATTTAAAATCTTGGGAACTCAATCTTGGACATTTAAGTAAGAGGGGCAGCCACAATGATGGCACCCACCCTGCTTCATGCCTCCCCCCCCCCAAATCTACATTCTGTTGGAGATCTGTAGCACTCTTTCTGTTTGGATTTCCTGGGACTTGTCCTTTGGCTTCAGGGCAGATGTGGATGGGGAGTTTCTGTTTCCCTCTGCGAGGTGACTTTGGCTCTCAGTGTGAGTGCCCTTCTTTGGGTACTCTGAGGCCTTTTCCCTCTTAATAGAGTCCCCACAGTGAGAAAAGTCTCATCTACCTGCAGGGGGCTGAAGGCTTCAATTCTCAACTGGGGATTGAGACAGCCTGTTGCTGATCTGGCTGTGGGGGCCTTTTTTTTTTTTTTTTTTCTTTTTGGACACTGGTTAAGAATGGGCAGCTCTGATGCCCCCTGCAACCTGCCTTCCTTATCTCCACTCACCCGTGCTGTACTGGGAGGCTAATGGAAGGGTACTTCTCCCAAGCGCCCCCTTACTTCTGTTCTCTTTCCCCAGCTCTGCCCTGCAACTTGACTCTTCTCTAGGAAGAGCACTCAGCTGACCAGGAATATGGCCCCAGGGCTCCTGACAACCAGGGATGAGGTGAGTCCTGAAGTTTTTTCCTAGCTCTTGCAGGATGGACTCATTGCCTTTCCTTGTCCTAGAGCTGCCCTCGTGGTGTTAGGTCATATCTAGCCCTGATTTTGGAGGTGTGGCCCATCTTACCCAGAGTCTTTTCTCAGACTCCTCTGTTCCATTCATGACTTAGGCATTCACCAAGTAGTGAACTGTAATCAACACAGTTAAAATACAAATACAGGACATTCATGCTTATGTGCCCAGTAATTCCCAAGGCGTAAAAAAGTGAAGGAAGGCTTTCAGGAGAAAGCTTTTTACAGAGCTGCCTGAGCTGCCCCTGATGGACTTGGGAAGTTGAAGAACTTCCAGTAGGAGTGTGACAGGAAGTCTAGTGCATCTCAGAAACTGGGTGACTGGCAGCCTGTCCCTCACCATTTGGAAAGCTTGGAGCAGCCAGTGGCCTTTGGTCACATCAGTTTTCTCTGTGTAGTGGTGAGGATGCTGACCTGCTGTCTGCTTGTGTGTAACTTGTGGGTACGTTTAGTTTGGCCAGTCCTGTGCTATATATATATATTTTTAAGATTTTATTTTACTTGAGAGAGTGAGAGAAAGCACAGATGGAAAGGGAGAAGCAGACTCCCTGCTGAGCAGAGAGCCCAACAGAGGGCTCGAAGGCAGATGCTTAACTGAATGAGCCACCCAGGCGCCCCCTGTACTTTATATTTAAATGAGTTTTCTACACTTAGAAATGGGAAGATTATGTCTGAAGGTCTGGATTGCCAATTTCTCTGAGAATAAGCCGAGGAGTCTGATTCACTCACTTATTATTTTCCTGGCCCCTGAAGGCTTTGCCTTCACCTGCTCTGAGCCTGGATGGACAGTTCAGCCAGAATCTGGAAAGCTAGGTTGAGGATTGTGGGCTTGAACTTGGGAGTAAACTGGATTTTGAAGGATTTTGAGAAGGATTTCGCCATATTGAAATCAAGGATTAGGAAATAAACAGTATAGTTGATCTTGAACAACATGGATTTGAACTGTGTGCGTCCATTTACATGTGAATTTTTTTCAGTAAATATGGGACAGTACTATAAATGTATTTTTCTCATGAATTTCTTAATAATACCTTTTTTTCTCTAG
Source organism: Phoca vitulina (assembly GCF_004348235.1). Lineage (NCBI taxonomy): Eukaryota > Metazoa > Chordata > Mammalia > Carnivora > Phocidae > Phoca > Phoca vitulina. The sequence goes on from NW_022590022.1 coordinate 12,333, forward strand.
CTTTATTGTAGGAATATAGTATGTAGTACACAGCATACAAAATATATGTTCACTGACTGTTTATTATCAGTGAAGTTTCTGGTTAATTGTAGGCTATTAGTTAAGTTTTTGGGGAGTGAAAAGTTATACAGATTTTTGACTGTATGGTGGGTCGGCAGCCCTAACCCCCGTGTTGATCAAAGGTCAACTGTAACTGAGTGAATATATGTCCTAAAGGAAAGATTTTCTAATCCCCAAGATTAGGCAGGATGTGAGTTTTACATAATTGGATAAAATTAACATTTACTAACCACCTAAATACATACCAGGTGGGATACTTTTGTGTTGCTTATATCAGTTACACAAAATAGTGTCAGTTATATTCAGTTTTTAATTGCCTGTCATACCAAGTGTAGAATTTTTTTACAAGAAGATCTGAACTTGATCTTAATACTGGGCTCATATGGTGGATATTTGTCTCTTACTGTACAAGTTAAAAATGATTGGTTATCAGAGCCATTGAGAGCTGTGTGTCCCTCAGTTGTCAAATATTTTATACCTTTGAGGGAAAATGTTTGTGTAGTGCATGCAACTCAGAGTGTTACTTAGGTAAGAGAGAAAACTTTTATATGTTTCATTTTACCGTTTATGATGTTAATAGAGCAGTATTCTTGGCCAAAATGGAATGTAACACTGGCTCACTTTTTCTGTCCCTACTCTGCCACTTCCTGTGGGATCCTTAGCACACCCTGTATCTCATCCTGTCTGTGACCAGTATCTCTCAATATATATTTTTTCTTTTATTCATTTCCTTGTGAAAAATTGATGTGAGGGCATAAATATCTGAAGGGTTTAGTTTTTTAAGATGAAGTTTCCATACCTGGAAGAGTGTCAGGCATCCAAACCTACTTGTTTCATAAAGGGACCACAGTCTGAACTTTTTTTTTTGTTTTTTTTTTTTTGTTTTTTTTAGAGGAGGGGCAGAGGGAGAGGGAGAGAGAGAATCTTAAGCAGGCTCTACACCCAGCATGAAGCCTGATGTGGGGCTCAGTCCCACAACCCTGAGATCATGACCTGAGCTGAAATCAAGAGTTGGATGCTTAACCAACTGAGCCGCACGGGAGCCCCATACAATCTTAACTTTTTTTTAAAGATTTTATTTATTTATTTGACAGAGAGAGACACAGTGAGAGAGGGAACACAAGCAGGGGGGGTGGAAGGGGGAGAAGCAGGCTTCCCAAGCAGGGAGCCCGATGCGGGGCTCAATCCCAGGACCCCGGGATCATGACCTGAACCGAAGGTAGACGCTTAACGACTGAGCCACCCAGGCGCCCCTTAAATTTTTTTTGAAAGAATGAAAGAACAAAGGGGTTTTTTTGTTTTGCTTTTTGTTATTTGAGGCATAGAAATTACATGTTTTAGGAATCTTTAAATTACATTTCCATATACTTTGATATATATCTTTTTTTTTTTTTTTTTTACTTTGGTATGTATCTGATCTGAATTATATAAAATCTTTTGACCTATATTTTAATTGAATATATTGTTGATCATATATACACATGGTATTTAGGCATGTCGAAGGAGTTTGGCCTGATACAAAAGAAATTGGAATATGCTTTAGGGTTGTGACCTAGATCAGGGCTGGACCTAGAGGTTGTTAACTGGTAAGAAATTAGCACTCTTTCATTATTAATCTTAAAAAATCGTTTTGAATGTCTGCTGTGTGAAGGAGCATTTGGTCAACAATGATATCCACAGCACAGCCTCCATTCTTATAAGACTCCCAACTTATTTAGGTGTTTACCTATCATTGGAATTAAGCATTTAAAAGTTCCTTTATTGAGGTATAATTCACATCCAATAAAATTCACCATTTTAAAGTGTACAGTTTGTAGATTTTAGTATATTCACAAAGTTGTGCAACCCTCGCCCTTATCTAATTCCATAATGTTTTTGTAACCCCCAAAGAAACCCCACACCCATTAGGAGTCACTCTCTTTTCTCCCCTCTCCCAACCTCTGGTGAGTGCTCATCTATATTCTGTCTCTATAAATTTGGTTATTCTGGGTATTTCATATAAATGGAATCATATAATATGTGGTTTTTGTGTCTGTTTTCTTTCACTTAGCATAATATTTTCAAGGTTCATTCATGTTGTAGCCCAAATCAATAATATTTCATTCCTCTTCGTGGTCGAATAGCATTCTCTTGTATGGATATATGACATTTTGTTTTTTCATTCATCAGTTGATGGACATTTCGTTTATTCCTGTTATTGGAACTTAATATCTTTGGTCTATGCACATTTTTGATAGATTTTAATGATAAAATTGTATTAAAACTAGTGACTACCCCAGTGTCAGATCTTTAAAGATGAAGAAACCCAGGAATCCATCAAAATCCTAGAGGAGAACATAGGCAGTAGCTTTTTCGACATTGACCACAGAGACTTCTTTCAAGACGTGTCTCTAAAGGCAAGGGAAACAAAAGCAAAAATGAACTTTTGGGACTTCATCAAGATAAAAAGCTTCTGCGTAGCAAAGGAAACAGTCAATAAAACTAAGAGGCAACCTACAGAATGAGAGAATATATTTGTAAATGACATTTCAGATGAAGGGCTGGTATCCAAAATCTATAAAGAGTTTATCAAACTCAACACCTAAAAAACAAATAATCCAGTCAAGAAATGGGCAGAAGAAATGAACAGACACTTCTCCAAAGAAGACATACAAATGGCTAACAGACACATGAAAAAATATTCAACATCACTAGCCATCGGGGAAATACAAATCAAAACCACATTGAGATACCACCTTACACCAGTTAGAATGGCAAATTAACAAAAGAGGAAACAACAAATGTTGGTGAGGATGTGCAGAAAGGGGAACCCTCTTACACTGTTGGTGGGAATGCAGGTGGGTACAGCCACTCTGGAAAACAGTATGGACGTGCCTCAAGAAGTTAAAAATAGAGCTACCCTATGACCCAGCAATTGCACTACTAGGTATTTATGCCGAAGATACAGATGTAGTGAAAAGAAGGGGCACCTGCACAGCAACGTCCACAATAGCCCAAACGTGGAAGGAGCCGAGATGTCCTTCAACAGATGAATGGATAAAGAGGAGGTGGTTCATATATATAATGGAATATTACTCAGACAGCAGAAAAGATGAATACCTGTCATTTGCATCAACATGGATGGAACTGGAGGGAATTATGCTTAAGTGAAATAAGTCAAGCAGAGAAAGACAATTATCATATGGTTTCACTCATATGTGGAACATAAGGAATAGCATGGAGGACCACAGGGGAAGGGAGGGAAAGCTGAATGGGAAGAAATCAGAGAGGGAGACAAACCATGAGAGACTCTGGACTCGGGGAAACAAACTGAGGGTTTCAGAAGGGAGGGGGGTGGAGGGAGGGGGTAACCAGGTGATAGGTATTAAGAAGGGCACGTGTTGTGATGAGCACTGGGTGTTATATGCAATTTAATGAATCATTGAACACTACATCAAAAACTAATGATGTACTTTATGTTGGCTAACTGAACATAATAATAAAAAAAAATGGAAGACACCACCTACATTCACATTCAAATCTATGACTCTTTGCAGGTTAAAAACATTCATGGATTTTCACTATCCCATCCCACTATTTCTCAGTCATTACGAATTTAACTTGTTCCCAATGTTTGAGAACATATTTCTTTCTTTCTTTTTTTTTTTTTTTTTAAGATTTATTTATTTGAGAGAGAGAGAGGGCGAGAGAGAGAATACCCAAGCCGGGGGAGGGGCAGCAGGAGAGGGAGAGACTCTCAAGCAGGCTCCCCACTGAGTGCAGAGCCTGATATGGGGCTCAGTCCCACAACTCTGAAATCACGACCTGAGCTGAAATCAAGAGTGGGATACCCAACCAAATGAGCCACCCTGGTGCCCCTTGAGAACCTATTTCTGTGGGAAATTTTGTTCATGAAATGAATTTTAGTCTGACAGTTTTTCTCACCACAAAATATGACCAAGTGAGAAGACATGAGTATTTTAAATTGTAGAAGCTACAACTCTGTAGTAGAGTGTCTGTGTTCTTTTTGTCTGCTTTCAAAACCATCCACAGGATACTACAACACCTCTGCTTTCTGTTCTACCACTAGCTACTTTTCCCTCCTGCCAGGTGCTTCTCACCCACATCATGGACTTCTCCCTTCTCTTCCTCTGCTCATGGCATCTGTGTTCCCTGCCTCCCTACATGCTTCATTTAGATTCTTAGCCCTCTACTCTTTTCTTGATTATTCTGAATCTTAGCCATCTTTCAAATTTTATTTTTTTTGAGATATAATTCACATACCATAATTTACCCTGTGGTTGAAATGATCAGATAAGGACTTTAAAGTCTCTGTCTTAACTATGCTCAATGTGGAAAAGGAAAATGTCGTAATATCAGATGAAATGAACTTCAAGACAAGGGGAAAGAAAACCATTTCAGAATGATAGAAGAGTCACTTTAGCAGGAAGACATAGCAGTAACGTATGTATGTGTCTAATAACAAAGCTTTAAAATAATTCACAGAATTAAAGGGAGAAAATGGAAATTATACTATTACAGGTAATTTAATCCCCTCTGAGCAATTGATAGAACAAGTAGGTAAAAAGTCAGTAAAGACATATATGATCTAAAGAAAACCAGCAACTACATCATCTTGATCAGTAGTTATAGAACACTGTACTGTGCAACTGCAGAATATACATTTTTTCAAGTATGTTCAGCAAGAGAGACTTAGTGAATTTGAAGGGGTTTAAAGATACAGCTTATATTCTGAGATTCCAGTCAAATTAGAAACCAATAATAAGTTACCTAAGTAAGTCTCAAATATTTAGAAACTAAACAGCACATTTCTTCACTGATCCTTGCGTCAAAGAAGAAATTGCATTGTGACATCAAAATGATGGAGGGAAATACATGGCTCTGTGCTTGCCGCAAAACAACTAATGAGCTGCTAAAATCTGCCAGAATTACCTTTTGTCAAACTTTGGAACCTAGTCAAAGTGGAAAATTTGGTGAAGAAAGAAGCTCCTACTTTATGGCAGAAGAGTGCTGCAGCATTTTAAACTGCCTGCCTATCAACTATATTAAATACACACAAAGAGCTAAAGGAAACCATGAACATGGAACTAAAGGAAGTAGGCCAACAATGTTTGAAGAGATAGAGAATATCAATGAGGAGATTATAAAAAGGAGTCATACAGAACTTCTGGAGCTGTAAAGTACAACAACTGAAGTGAAAAACTTGGTATGGGGGTTTAACAGCATATTTAGGTAGGCAAAATAGTCAGTGAATTTGAAAATACTTCAACTGAGATTATCCACTCTGAGGAGCAGAAAAAAAAGAACACTGAAAAATGCACAGAACTTAAGAGACCTGTGAGACACCAACGGATGTACTTACATATACATAGTGGGAATTGCAGAGGGAAAGGAGGGAGAGAAGAATTTAAGAAATATCCAGAAACTCCTCAAATATGATTTTAACCCCCGCCCCCCGCAAATCTATGTGTCAAAGAAGCTTAGTAAACTCTAAGTAGGATAAACTCAAAAAGATCCACACCCAGACATATAGTCAAAATTATCAAAACCCCTACACCAAGACAGAATTTTGAAAGCAGCAAGAAGGTATTTGTTACCTACAAGGAAGGAATCCTCAATAAGATTAAGAGCTGATTTCTCATCAGAAACCATGGAGACCACCAGTCAGTAGGATGACATATATAAGGTTTCGGAAGAAAAACTGTCAACTAAGATTTCTTTTTTTTTTTTTTTTAAAGGTTTTATTTATTTGACAGAGAGAAAGACAGCCAGAGAGGGAACACAAGCAGGGGGAGTGGGAGAGGGAGAAGCAGGCTTCCCGCGGAGCGGGGAGCCTGATGCGGGACTCGATCCCAGCACCCTGGAATCATGACCTGAGTCGAAGGCAGACGCTTAATGACTGAGCCACCCAGGCGCCCCTCAACTAAGATTTCTATATCCAGCAAATTATCCTTCAAGAGTGAAGGAGAAATTAAGAGGTTTCCAGACTTAAAAAAAACGGAGAGAGCTCATTAACAGTAGACCTGCTCTACAAAAAAATGCTTCAGTCTGAAATGAAAGGACACTAGACAGTAACTCTAAACTGTAAGAAACGTGAATACTAGAGCACTCAGCATGGAGTCTGCTTGAGGTTCTCTCTCTTTTCCTCTTCTCCTCCCTCCGCTTGCATGCATGCTCTCCCTTTCTCTAAAATAAATAAATCTTTTTAAAAAATCATAATGAGGGTGCCTGGGTGGCTCAGTTGGTTAAGCGACTGCCTTCAGCTCAGGTCATGATCCTGGAGTCCTGGGATCGAGTCCTGCATCGGGCTCCCTGCTCGGCAGGGAGTCTGCTTCTCCCTCTGGCCCTACCCCTTCTTGTGCTCTCTCTTTCTTAAATAAGTAAGTAAGTAAGTAAATAAATAAATAATCTTTTTAAAAAAAAAATAAAAATAAAAAATCATAATGAGATATTACTTTGCACCAGTCAGATTGGCTTTTATCAAAAATAACAAGTGTCATGCACTATTGGTGGGAATGAAAACAGCCACTGTGGAAAACAGTATGGAGACTTCTCATAAAGGTAAAAATAGAACTACCACACAGTCCATCAATTCCACTTCTAGTATTTATCCATATAAAACAAAAACACCCATTCAAAGGCATATATGCACCCTTCTGTTCATTGCACCATTATTTACAAAAGCCAAGGTATGAAGGCACCTTAAGTGCCCATCAATAGATGAATGGATAAAGAAGTGTACACACACACACACACACACACACACACACACACACACACACACAGGAATATTACTCAGCCATAAAGAAAAGAGTGAGATCTTGCTGTTTGTGGCAACATGGGTGAGGTGACCTAGAGGGTATTATGCCAAGTGAAATAAGTTAAAGACAGATACTGTACAATTTTACTTGTATGTGGAATCTGAAAAACAAACACAACAAAACAGAAACAGGCTCATGGATACAGGAAACTATTAGTTACCCAAGTGGGGAGGAGCTGAGGAGTGGGCCAAAGAGGTGAAGGGGGGATTAAGAGGTACAAATTTCCAATTATAAAATAAGTCACAGGGATGCAATCTATAGCAGAGGGAATATAGTCAGCAATACTGTAATAACTTTGGTGACAGATGGTAACTAGATATTGTGGGGATATATTTGTAATGTATAAAAATATTGAATCACTATGATGTACACCTGAAACTAAGAGGATACTGCATGTCAATTATATTTCAATTTTTAAAAAGTCACAAAAGATTAAGAAGGATATCATATGTTGAAAACAGGTTTACTATGGAGAGAAGATATAACAATTATAAATATGTACATACCTAGCAGTATAGTACCAACATACATGGAGTAAAAATGGGCAGATTTGAAGAGAAAAACTTGTTCTACAATAATGGGTATAGACTTCAATACCCAACTTTCTATAATGGATAGAGCAGCCAGACAGGAGAGCAAAGGAAATAGACAACTTGAACTATACTATATATCAGCTGCAACTAATAAACACACACACACACACACACACACACACACACACCCCTCACACACATACCACTGCCCAACAACAGCAAAATATATATTTCACCCAAGTGTGCCTAAAACATTTTCTTTTTTTTTTAAAGATTTTATTTATTTATTTGACAGAGAGAGACACAGTGAGAGAGGGAACACAAGCAGGGGGAGTGGGAGAGGGAGAAGCAGGCTTCCCATGGAGCAGGGAGCCCAATGCGGGGCTCGATCCCAGGACCCTGAAATCACGACCTGAGCCGAAGGCAGACGCTTAACGACTGAGCCACTCAGGCGCCCCTAAAACATTTTCTAGGATAGACCCTATATTAGGCCACAAGTAAGTCTTAATGAATTTGAAATGATTGAAATGATACAAAGTAACTTCTGATAACAGTGGAATGAAAACTAGAAGTAAACAGCAGAAGGAACTCTGGAAAATTCACAAATATGTGGAAATTAAGTAGCACACTCAAACAACCATTCTATCAAAGAAGAAAAATCACAAGAGAAAGTAGGAAATACATTGAGACAAATGGAAGTGAAAACTAGACATACTAAAATTATGGGATACAGCAAAAGCAATGCTTAGAGGGAATTTCATAGCTATAGATGCATGATGTAAAAAAGAGATCTAAAATCAGCAACCTAATTACACAATTTAAGAAGAGCAAACAACCCAAGCTAGAAGAAGGAAGGAAATAATAAAGGTTAGAGCAAAGATGAGCTAAAATAGAGAACAGAAAAATGATAGAGAAATCAACAAAACTTAAAGCTGGTTCCTTAAAAAGATCAACAAAATTGACAAACCCTTATCTAGATTGACTAACAAAAAACTCAAATTACTAAAATCAGAAATGAACTTGGAGACATTACTGTCCTTTTTTTTTTTTTTAAAGTAAGAAGGGTGATAAGGGAATGCTAGCGCAAGAGAACAGCTGTATGCCAACAAATTGGCTACCCAAGGTGAAATGGATAAGTTTCTAGAAACGCACAATTTATCTAAACTGACTCAGGAAAGAACAGAAATTCTGAATAGACCTAGGAATACTGTAGATATTAAATCAATAAAAAAACTCTCCCAACATAGAACAGCTCACAACCAGATGGATTTACTTGTTAATTCTACCAAACATATAAAGAAGAGTTAACAAAATCTTTCTCTATTCTGAAATATTAAGACACTTCCTAACTCATTCTATGAGGACAGCATTACTTTGATACTAGAGGTCTCAGACAAAGACACTGCAAGAAAAGAAAATTACAGGCTAATATCCCTTATGAGCACAAGATGCAAAAATCTTCACCAAAATATGCCCAAAGCTAATTCAGCGTATTAAAAGCGTGTACTTCTTAAGCAAGTGAGATTTACTCCCAGAATGCAAGAATGTTTCAACATATTAAAATCAATTCTGTAACATACCACATTAGGAGAATGCAGGATGAAACCATATGATTATCTCAACTAATGCAGAAAAAGCATGTGACAAAACTGAACCCCCTTTCATGAAAAAACACCCAGCAAACTAAGAATAGAAGGGAACTTCCCAACATGATTAAGGTCATATATGAAAAATCCACACTAACATCAGTGTTAGTGGTGAAAGACTGAATGCTTTTTTTTCTGAAGAACACGAAATCTGAGATAAGGATGTCAGCTTTTGCCACTTCTGTTCAACACGGTACTGGCAGTTCTAGCTAGGATAATTAGGCAGAAAAAGAAAAGACATCCTATTGGAAAAGAAGTAAAATGATCTCTTCACTGAAGACATTCTCTCATATCCATAAAACCTTAAAATCCACACACATAAAAAAATGTCAGAGCTAAGAAATAAATTTAGCAAAGTTGCAGGATACAAAATCAACATAGAAAAAGTCAGTTTTATTTCAGTACATTTTCAAAAACTATCCAAACAGGAAACATATATATTTTTAAGTTCCAATAAAATAAAACCCAAAGAATAAATTCCAATAAAATTCCAATTTATAATAGCATCTAAAAGAATAAAACACTCAGCAATAAATTAACCAAGGAGGCAAAAGACTTGCTCACTGACAACTATAAAATATTGCGGAAATTAAAGAAGACCTAAGTATATGGAAAGACTTTGCATGCTTATAGACTGGAAGACTTAGTATTGCTAAGATGACAGTACTACCCAAAGTGATCTATAGATTCAAAACAATCCCCATCAAAATACCTTTCATGCCTTTTTTTTTTTTTTTTTTTTTTACAGAAATAGAAGAGACTATCCTAAAATTCATTCGGAATATCATAGGATCTTGAGTCTTACAAAACAACAAGTTTGGAGGAGTCACACTGCCTGATTTCAGTACTTAGTACCAAGCTACAAACAATGGCAACAGAGGTTCTCACTGACATAAGAATAAATACATAGATCAATGGAATAGAACTGAGAGCCTGAGAAAAAAGCCTCACATATATGGTCAATTGATTTTTGACAAGGGTGCCAAGACCATTCAACTGGAAAAGGACAGTCCATACAATGGTGCTTGGACAACTGGACATCCACACTAAAAGAACATGTGAAATAAATGAAAAATTAGAAAGTCTCTGAAGAAATAAGAGATACAGTGAATAAGTATATGGAAATTTCAGAACTGAAAAATACATACCTGAAAGATAAAGCTCAGTAGATGGGCTTACTAGCAGGTTAGAGGTAACAGAAAAATCAGTGAACTAGAAGATAAAACAATAGAAATTAGCCAATCTGCACAACAGGGAGAAAATATACTGGGAAAAAATAATGAACAGAGCCTCAAAAACTGTGGGAATATAACAAAATATCTAACATTTGTGTCATTGTAGTTCTGGAAAAAGAAGTGAAGGTAGGCAGAGGCTGAAAAAATATTAGAAGAATTAATGGCTGAAAACTTCCCAAATTTGGCAAGAGATGTAAACCTACAGATTCAAAAAGCTTGAACATATGCCAAACATGACAAACCCAAAATGAAGGAAACATCTTGAAAGCAGCCAAAGAAAATGCATTTCTTATAAGGAAAAAGCTATTGGAATGGTAGTAAATGTCTCATCAAAAACCACAGAAGTTAGATGGAAGTGGTGTGATGTTCTTTAGGTGCTGGAAGAAAGGAACTGTCAATCCCAAGTCCTGTACCAAATAAAAATATCATTCAGGAATGAAGGGAAAATCTGGACATTCTCAGATGGAGAAAAACAGAATTTGTCTCCAGGAGCGTGGACAGAGTCAATTTTATAAACAAGGAAACAATAAAAGAGGGAACCTTGGAGCATCTGTGTGCAGTAAAGAGTTAACATAATAGGCTTGAGACTGCTATTCTTAGGAAATCCTGTTTGCAAGATTATCCTTTGGCTGACATTGGGATCTTGCATTTCTGGAGGGTTAGCACCATTCTCAGAACTGATAAGAATGGTTCACTGTGCCTAAAAGTGTGCAAACTAGGGTTTATGCTGAAAGTGCCTGTGTGACCAGTCCCCACTAAAAAAGTTGGGCACTGAGCCTCTAATGAGCTTCCTTGTTAGACAACATATAACACATGTTATCACAAGTCCTTGGTGGTGGAGTTAAGTGGGTCGTGTTGTTACTCTACTGGGAGAGGATTCTTGGGAGCTTGTTCCTGGTTTCCTTTGGACTTTGTCTCGTACCATTTCTCTTTTGCTTTGTATCCCTTTGTAGCCGTGTGTACAAAACTATATGATGAGTCTTACAAGTCCTAGTGAATATCAAACCTGGGGGTGGTCTTGGGGACCCCTGACACAATCAGGAAGAAAGAAAACACAGGAAAAATAGGGGTAAATATAGGAGGCACTCTTCTTACACATGAATTTTCCAAACTAATTTTGATGGTTGAAGCAAAAATTATTACACAGTATGATGTGATTCTAAATATGTAGAACGGAACTACTTAAAATTACCAGAAGGGCAAGAGGATGTAATGGGAGGTAAAGTTTCTATACTTCATTAAGCTGGAAAATGATGATACCAGTAGACTGATTAGTTATGTGTACATAATGTAGCTCCTAGAGTAACCACTAAAAATGCTGTACAAACACAGAAATCCCAAAAATGTGGAGGTGTGGGAAAACCAGAGATAAGGAATAAACTGGACCACCCTGCCCTAGGACCTCGCTGCCGTAGGCATGGGGGGTGGGTGTCTTTTTTATGATAATCACCTATGAACAACAAAGAATAACCAGACCCTAAAAAGAAAGTAAGCCATTGAAGGTGTTATCACTAGTCCTTGCTCAATGGTGATATCAGTAGAAATGTTCAAAGGATTTAAGTTCCCTGGTTAGCTTTCTATAAAAGACCAAGCCTAAAGGCCCTCGTTGGCAACCCTGTCAGGACCCCTCTCACTCTTGAGAGCTTTTTCTGTATCTTCATTTAATAAACTTCTATCGCTTTACACACACACACACACACACACACACACAATGCTATACAAAGAAATACACAGAAAGCACTGGATAAATCAAAATAGAATTATAAAAAAAAAAAAAAGTCCAAGTAACCCAAAAGAAGTCAGTAAAAGAAAACGAAGCAAAAAGAAAATGATCTAAATACACCAACCAAAAGAGACAGACTGGCATAGTAGACTAAGAAAAAAAAAAAACACACACACAACAAACCCTATATTCTGTCTAAATGAAACTTCAGATATTATCACATAGGCAAGTTAAAAGGATAAAAAGAAACATGCAAACATTAATCAAAGGAAAGCTGGAGTGGCTTTATTAAATCAAGTAAGGCAGATTTCAGAGCAAGGAAAGTTACCAGACACAGGGTGATAAATGGTCAATTCCAGGAAGACAGTGATCCTTAATATGTATGCATCACATAACAGTTTCACCATATGTGAAGAGAAATAGACAAATCAACAACTGGGAGACTTCAACACCCATCTCACAATGATGGAAATACTAGACCCCAAATCAGTAAGAGTCTGTCATTACCATCAACCACAGAATCTAATCTTTACAGAACACTTTACCCAACAATAGCAGAATACATATTCTTTTCAGATGCTCACAAAAACATACACCAAGATAGACATATCCTGGGCCATAAAACATAAGAATTTGTTTACCTTAACAAAAGTAAAGAACTGATACGAGGTGTGTTCTCTGACCACAGTGGAATCAAAATTGAAATCAGTAAGAGAAAGTTGACAGAAAAGTCTATAAACACTTACAAAATAAAGTACACGCTTTTAAATAATCCATGCATCAAAAATGAAGTTTCAAGGGAAATAAAAACATACATGAAAGAGAATGGAGAAGAAAATACAGTATATCAAAGTATGTGGAATACAGCAAAAGCAGTCCTGAGAGGAAAACCTGTGGCACTGAATATATGTATTAGAAAAGAGGAAGAGTCTCAAGTCAATAAGCTTCTACCTCAGGAATCTAGAAAAATAAGAGCAAAATAAACCCAGAGGAAACAAATAGAAGGAAATAATAGTGATAAAAGCAGAAATCAGTGAAACTGAAAATAGAGAAAATCAGTTAAAGAACTACTCTTCTGAAAACAATAACATTGAAACAACCTCTAACAATACTAAGAAAAAAAAGAGTAGACACAAATCACCATATCAAGAACGAAACAAAGGGCCGCCTGGGTGGCTCAGTCGGTTAAGCGTCTGCCTTTGGCTCAGGTCATGATCCCAGAGTCCCAGGATCGAGTCCCGTGTTGGGCTCCCTGCTCAGCAGGGAGTCTGCTTCTCCCCCATCTCATGCTCTCTCTTTCTCTCAAATAAATAAAATCTTAAAAAAAAGAGAGAATGAAATGCTATCACTACGTACTCTGAAACCACCAAAAGAATATTCACCCATAAATCTCACAACTTAGACGAAATGAACTGCTTCCTTGAAAAACACAAACTACCAAAACCCACCCAATTTGGAGTAATTTGAACAGCTCTGTAACTATCATGAAGTCTACTTTGCAATCTAAAAATTCCTACAGAAGAACTCTATAGGCCCAGATGTTTTTACTGTGGAATTCTGCCAGATCTTTAAAGAAGACTTAACACCAGTGCTACATGATTTCTTCCAGAAAATAGAAGAGGAAACACTTCCCAATTCGTTCTATGGAGAAGGTATTACATTGATATCAAAATAATTATGTGCTGTTACCAAGTACAATTACTTTAGGAATGTAAGACTAGTTCCATATTTGAAACAGTGTAATCCACCATATTAACAGACTAAAAAGAAAAACCACATGATTGTATCAGTTGATGCAATAAAAGCATTTATCTCACAGAATTCAATAACCATGGTGGAAAAAAAAGTCTTAGAACAAAAGGAATGCAGGGGAATTCTATTTGAGTAGGGACATCTACCAAAAAAAAACTATAAATTTTTTTTTTCCTCAGTCAGGCCTTTCTTGGCCACTTATCTAACATTTTTTTTTATTGTTGATGTATACATAACATAAAATTTAGTGTTTTAACCAATTTTAAATGTACAGTTCAGTGGTATTAAGTACATTCACACTGTTGTGAAACCATCCCCATTTTCCATCTCCAGCACTATTTCATCTTCGCAAACTGAAACTCTGTCCATTAAAAACTGACTCATTCCCCACTCCTCCCAGCTCTTGGTAACCTCTATTTTACTTTGTCTCTAAGGTCTGTGTACCAGCTATAAGTGAAATCAAACACTTTTTGTCCTGTGACTGGCATATTTCAATTAGGTAATATTTTCAAGGCTAATCCTCGATGTAGAATGTATCAGAATTTCCTTGCTTTTTATGGCTGAATAAAAGCACATTTTCTTTATCTGTTGAGGGACATTTGAGCTATTGTGAATAATGCCATTAAGGACGTTGGTGTACAAGTATAAAGTGGTAGATGGCTAGGAGTGGAATTGCTGGGTCATAGGGTCAGTTGTACATTTAATGTTTGAGGAGCTGGTGGACTCTTCCACAGAAACGACACCATTTTACATTTCCCACCAAAAATGCACAAAGGTTCCAGTGTCTCCCCAAACCCTGCCAGAACTTGTTCTTTCCCTTTCCTTTGGTAATAGCTATCCCAGTGGGTATGGCATGGCATCTCATTTTGGAATAGTATTCTTAATGCTGTGAGACATAATGCTAGGATTCCTCCTTATGTCAAGAATAAAGCAAGGATGTCTGCTTTCACCACTTTCTTTATTATGCTGGAAGTAATGTAATAAAGCAAGAAGAGGAAAGAGAATGCATACAGATTTATATAAGGGAAGAAATAAATCTGTTCCTATATGCAGATGCCATGCTTGTCTATGTAGAAAATCTCAAGGAATCTAGGAGGGAAAAAAATCATAGAACTAAGTGAGTTCAGCCAGGCTGCAGGATTTAAGATAAACATAGAGACAGTTGTATCTCTATGTCCTAGCAATGAACACAGTGTCGCTGAAATTAAAAATATAATACCATTAGAAGTACTTAAAGAAGTTCTTAGGTGTCAATCTAAAAAAAACATATATGGATTTGTATGCTGAAAACCACAAAATGCTGATGAAAGAAATTAGAGAACATCTCAGTAAATGGAGAGACATACCATGTTCGTGGATTTGAAGAGTTAACATAGTAAAGATGTTAGGTCTCCTCAAATTGATATAAAGGTTTAATGCAAATCTTATCAAAATTCTAAGGTTTTTCTGGTAGATACATATTAAGATTCTAAAATTTATATGGAAAGGACATGTCTTAGAGTAGCTAAAATAACCTTTAAAATGAAGAATAAGGTGGGAGGAATCGGTCTAGCTGATTTCAAGACTTACTCTATAGGTAATCAGAACTGTGTTTTTGACAGCATCATAGACATAAGATCAAGAGAAGAAAGGAGAGGACCCCTCATTAGATCCATGAGCAACATGAGAAGGGGATTAATAGTCTTGAACACATGGCACTAGAGTTTGGGTTAAAAGCAGGATCCGTGAATCTCACCAAGGTGCCCCCACACCAGCATTCTTCCTGATTTGGCCCTGGTTAGTGGCTTAGGTTAGGTTGACTAGTGCATGTGGCTGGCTTCTGGGTGAGCAGGAATGTGTTTGTGTTTCAGGCATTAATGGCCTTCAGGGATGTGGCTGTGGCCTTCACCCAGAAGGAGTGGAAGTTACTGAGTCCTGCTCAGAGGACCCTGTATCGGGATGTAATGCTGGAGAACTACAGCCACTTGGTGTCACTGGGTAAGGACGGCTTGTCTCAGGTCTCAGACTGCCTGTGGGCACCTTAAGATTTTATGTAACAGCCACCATGCTTTTGGCTCAGAAAGAAAAATAGTATTTTCTCTATGCCCCCAGAGAATGTGTGGATTCTGTAGAGTTGAAAGAGTAAAGATGTCTTTGGGAGGGTATGGTCTGACACTGAATTGCCAGGCCTTTTCTGAGGCTGGGCCCATCCTCCAAAGTGATTTTACCTCAAACTTGGGAATACTAGTATTCACTTAACCACAGAGGAGAATTAGTGTACTGCCTTTAGGTCCGGGATCCCCCCTCCCTTTAGTCATCATTTCTCAGCACTCAGAGAGCCTTTGCGCACCCTCTGCTTCCCTGCCCCCTTTTGGGTTATTGCATTCGCCTGTTGACTGAGTTCTGCCATACCTCTTAAATCACTAACCCAGGGTCCCCTTGGTTTCTTTCCCTTTGAGTAGGAATTGCCTTTTCCAAACCCAAACTCATCACACAGCTGGAGCAAGGGGATGAGCCCTGGAGAGAGGAGAGTGAATGTCTTCTGGACCTTTGTCCAGGTGAGTGGGAAGCAGTGGGCAGATGAGGAGACTGGGCCATGAGGCGCTCAGCAGATGAGGAAGGAGAGCCCATGAACTTCTGGGGAGGGCTTTTCTCCAGGCCTCCCTTCCATGCCATCCCGCTCACCCAGAGAGGGCTTCCCTGGCAGCCTCATTCCACTCTCCACTGGTATCTCTTTTCCAGCACCTTTTCTAGTTCTCTGATCTCCCCGTTCTTGGGCTTTTGTTGGTTGGCCTAATATTCTGCATAGCATTTGCCCTCAGAGACTAAGTCTGCTGCCCTTGGGAGACACTGTCCAGTTTCTGTTCTTAACCTGGTAACTTCTTAGTGCATCGGTTCTACCCCCTAAATCCCCATAACCTTGTTTCTTTTATGATGGATTATTTAAGATTACAACAGGATGTGTAGAATTGTATGATGAGTGCCTGTTGTGTACCTTCCCTGTGGTCTAAGAAACAGACCTTAAAGACCAGAAAACAGTCCCTGCACCTTCCCTGGTGCGTCCTGCTTCTCCACCGCACCTGAGAATCCAGTTTCTGCATTAGCATTCTCATTGTGCCTTAATCCTTTTTTTCCCATCCGATGATTCCTTCAACCATGTAGGGTTGTTTTGCATGTTTATAAACTTCCTTGTATATAGTATTGTATACTATATACATCTTTCTGGAAAATGCTTTTTTACTGACTTTATGTGAGAATCGTGTTAAAATGTGTAGATTTAGTTTATACTTTTAAAAACTTATATTGATTCCCTTATATGAATATTTCTATTTAAATGCAGCTGAATTATCAGTTCCCTTCTTTTGGACATTTATTTCCAATTTTTGGCTTTTAAATAATGCCACTATATATTTTTGTTACTTCCGTGGAAACAAGGGCAAGTTTCTCCAGGATGCATACCTAGGAGCACAGTAGCTGGTCGTTAGGCATGGGTAGCCTAGAGGTTCTTGTTCCACATCCTTACCAATACTAGGTATTGTCAGACCTCATTTTCCACTCATCTCTTCCCTTTGCAGTGAAACCTCAGAGGGGCTTTGCTTTTCAGGGAGCAGGAGTATCTTTTCCTATGTTGTTTGGCCATTGGTATTGACTCTTCAGTGATTTGTCTGTTCAAAGAGTTTCCCTGCTTTTCATTTGGGTTGTTTCTGTTACTGATTGTAGAAATTCCATATAAATTCAGGGAACATTCACGTCTTTAATGCAATGGTTATTAATTTTATGTGAATGTCTAGAGGTAAGAATACAAAAATTTTTTTCCTGATTTATCTTTTTTATTCTTTTATTTTTAACATTCCTGGCATTTTATTTTGTTTCTAAATACAACCATGTATCTGGACTTGTACTTTATACCTAACTCAGTGCTTTTGTCTTTAAGGGGAACTATTATATAAGCTATAAATATGGTATAACATAAACATATGGTATAAGGTATTACAGTATAATAGTTAAGGGATAATTATGAGATATATAATCAAAATATAATTGACTACACATATT
Source organism: Phoca vitulina (assembly GCF_004348235.1). Lineage (NCBI taxonomy): Eukaryota > Metazoa > Chordata > Mammalia > Carnivora > Phocidae > Phoca > Phoca vitulina. The sequence continues at coordinate 30,138 of NW_022590022.1, forward strand.
TCTTTATTTAAGATTTTATTTATTTGAGAGAAAGAACAAGAGAGAGTGAGTGAACATGAACAGGGGTGAAGGGGGGCAGAGAGAGAAGCAGACTCCCCGCTGAGCAGGGAGCCCAACGTGGGGCTTATCCCAGGACCTTGGGATCATGACCTGAGCCAAAGGCAGACGCTTAACTGACTAAGCCACCCAGGCGCCCCTAGACTACACATATTTAAAGCATAAAATGTATAAAGTTTTGATATATGTACACAACTATGAAACCATTGCCACAATCCAAATACCAAGCATACCTATAACCTCAAAGTTTCCTTGTACCTTATTATAATCCCTATCTCCTGTCCCTCCCTGTCTTATGCCCCTCTCCTCCTCCTCTCTATACCCAGGTAACCACTGATCTGCTTTCTATCATTATAGATTTGTTCACATTTTCTAGAATTAATATAAATTGAACAATACAGAATATATACCAGATTCTTTCACTCAACACAGTTATTTTGAATTTCATCCATAATGTTGTGTGTATCATAGTTCATTTCTTTTTATTGCTGAATAGTATTCCATTATATAGATACCACAATTTAACAATTCACCTACTGAAAGACATTTGAGTAGTCTCCAGTTTTGACAAATACAAGTAAAATGAGTGTGAACACTCATGACAAGTCTTTCATTTCTTTTAGATAAATACTTAGCACTGGAAAGGCTGGGTTATAGGATACGGTGTATATTTAGCTTTTTACAGAACTCAAAAACTGTTTTCCAAACTGGCTATATCATTCACATTCCCACCAGCAGGGTATGAGGGTTCCAGATGCTCCACATCTTTGTCAAAACTTGGTATTGTTATTTTAATTTTGGGCATTCACATAGCTGTGTAGTGGCATCTGTGTTTTCTTGACATTTACCTAGTGACTGATTATGTTGAGAATCTTTTCATATGCTTATTTGCCATCTGTATATATCTTTGGAGAAATGTATTCTTGAATCATTTGCCCATTTAACAATTTGGTTTCTTTTTTTTTTTTTTTAATTTTATTTTATTACGTTATGTTAGTCACCATACAGTGCATCATTAGTTTTTGATGTAGTGATCCACGATTCATTGTTTTCGTATAACACCCAGTGCTCCATGCAGTACATGCCCTCCTTAATACCCATCACCAGGCTAACCCATCCCCCCCGCCCCCGTCCCCTCTAAAACCCTCAGTTTGTTTCTCAGAGTCCATAGTCTCTCATGGTTCATTTCTCCCCCCGATTCCCCCCCTTCATTTTTACCTTCCTTCTCCTAATGTCCTCCATGCTATTCCTTACGTTCCACAAATAAGTGAAACCATATGATAGTTGACTTTCTCTGCTTGACTTATTTCACTTAGCATAATCTCCTCCAGTCCCATCCATGTTGATGTAAAAGTTGGGTATTCATCCTTTCTGATGACCGAGTAATATTCCATCGTATATATGGACCACATCTTCTTTATCCATTCATCTGTAGAAGGGCATCTCAGCTCTTTCCACCGTTTGGCCACTGCGGACATTGCTGCTATGAACGTTGGGGTGCATATGGCCCTTCTTTTCACTACATCTGTGTCTTTGGGGTAAATACCCAGGAGTGCAATTGCTGGGTCATAGGGTAGCTCTATATTTAATTTTTTGAGGCACCTCCACCCTGTTTTCCAAAGTGGCTGTACCGATTTGCATTCCCACCAACAGTGTAAGAGGGTTCCCCTTTCTGCACAACCTCGCCAACATTTGTTGTTTCTTGCCTTGTCAATTTTTGCGATTCTAATGGTGTAAGGTGGTATCTCAGTGTGGTTTGGATTTGAATTTCCCTGATGACTAATGATGATAAACATTTTTTTCATGTGTCTGTTAGCCATTTGTATGTCTTCTTCGGAGAAGTGTCTGTTTCTGTTCATGTCTTCTGCCCATTTTCTGACTTGATTATGTGTTTTTTTGGGTGTTGAGTTTGAGAAGTTCTTTATAGATCTTGGATACCAGCCCTTTATCTGTAGTGGCATTTGCAAATATCTTCTCCCATTCTGTGGGTTGCCTCTTTGTTTTGTTGATGGTTTCCTTTGCTGTGCAGAAACTTTTTATTTTGATGACCTCTCAAAAGTTCATTTTTGCTTTTGTTTCACTAGCCTTTGGAGATGTATCTTGAAAGAAGTTGCTGTTGCTGATGTCAAAGAGGTTACTGCCTGTGTTCTCTAGGATTTTGATGGATTCCTGTCTCACATTGAGGTCTTTCATCCATTTTGAGCTTATCTTTGTGTATGATGTTAGAAAATGGTCGAGTTTCATTCTTCTATATATAGCTGTCCAGTTTTCCCAGCACCATTTATTGAAGAGACTGTCTTTTTTCCATTGCATATTTTTTCCTGCTTTGTCCAAGATTATTTGACCATAGAATTGAGGGTCCATATCTGGGCTCTCTATTCTGTTCCATTGTGTATACATCTGTTTTTGTGCCAGTACCATGCTGTCTTGGTGATCACTGCTTTGTAATATAGCTTGAAATCAGGCAACGTGATGCCCCCAGCTTTTTCTTTTTCAGCATTTCCTTGGCGATTCGGGCTCTTTTCTGATTCCATACAAATTTTAGGATTGTTTGTTCCAGCACTTTGAAAAATGTCATTGGAATTTTGATCGGGATGGCATTGAAGGTCTAGATTGCCCTGGGTAGCATAGACATTTTAACAGTGTTTATTATTCTGATACATGAGCATGGAATGTTTTTTCATCTTTTTGTGTCTTCTTCAATTTCTTTCATGAGTGCTCTGTATTTCCTAGAGTATAGATCCTAACCTCTTTGGTAAGGTTTATTCCCAGGTTATCTTACGGTTTTTAGTGCTATTGTAAATGGAATCATTGCTCTAATTTCTCTTTCTACAGTTGCATTGTTAGTGTATAAGAAAGCAACTGATTTCTGTGCATTGATTTTGTATCCTGCCACATTACCGAATTGCTGTATGAGTTCTAGTAATTTGGGGGTGGAGTCTTTTGGGTTTTCCACATAAAGTATCATGTCCTCTGCGAAGAAAGAGAGTTTGACTTCTTCTTTGCGAATCTGAATACCTTTTGTTTCTTTTTGTTGTCTGATTGCTGTTGCTAGGACTTCTAGTACTGTATTGAACAATAGTGGTGAGAGTGGGCATCCTTGATGTGTTCCTGATCTTAAGGGAAAGGCTCTCTTTTCCCCAGTGAGGATGATATTCGCTGTGGGTTCTTCATAGATGGATTTTACTCTGAAGAGTTTTAGTCAGGAAAGGATGCTGTATTTTGTCAGATGCTTTTTCTGCA
>NW_022590023.1:0-11415 GCF_004348235.1 Phoca vitulina
TGACCAAGCCTCAGGTAATTTAGTGGGAATGTCATGCAGCCTATCTTTAAATGGTTCTCAGTTCTGATGTGCATGATCTTGAGCAACCATATGAAATCCCTAATCCTCTCGTTCCCAGTATCTACAGTGGGGAAGTTTGTTGATGACTCACTGGGATAATCCTCTTAATATGGGATGTCAATACAGAGAGGTGCTATGGTTTTCAGCTAACAAAATGCCTTGGAGGTATCAGTTATTTATCATTCCCCCCAAATAAAAATGTACTTTTATTTATTTATTTTATTTAAAAACTCTCCTTTTTTAATTTAAATTGTATTTAGTTAACATACAGTGCAATATGGGTTTCTGGAGTGGGATTCAGTGGTTCATCACTTACATACAACACCCAGTGCTCATCACAACAAGTGCCCTCCTTAATATCCATCACCCATCTAGCCCACCCCCCCCCCCCCCCCCCCCCCCCCCCCCCCCACCTCCCTCCATCAGCCCTCAGTTTGTTCTCTATCATTAAGAGTCTTTTATGGTTTGTTTCCCTCTCTCCTTTCACCCCCCCTTCCCATATGTTCACCTGTTTTCTTTCTTAAATTCCACATATGAGTGAGATCATATGCAAAATGCACTTTTAAAGCCTAGAACATTTTATGGTATAGGCACTCAGGTCCCTCTTCTTGCACAAGTTCATGAGGTGGTGGGACTTTCCAGTCTGAGCTCCAGACCCTGATCTTCCTGGTGGCTCATGGTGATGCTGCTGATTATATGTTCCTCTTGTCCACCAGTGTGAAAAGGAGTCCACACTGTGCCTGGATGAGGCCTGCACAATGCAGACACTCCAGGAAGGCACAATTCAAACGTTAGAGTCCCTGGTACCAGCATACCCAAGTGAAAACATCTCCTACATCACCACATTCCTGGACCCCTACCAGGCCTTCACCAGCTCCCAACAGATCCTGGACCATTTTTTTAAAAGGTGAGTGCCTGCTCCCTCCATAGCATTATGGTGAGTCTCCTGCCTACTAACTGTGTGTCTGGGGAATGTCAACATACCTCTCTGAACTTCACTTTGCTCTTCTGAGAAGTAGGGTGGTAAAAGAATAAACATGACAGAGTTATTGTAGCCAATCATGGGATAATAAGCCCATGGTAGGTGCTTACCTGGTACGTTGCTCTGCAGATAGGACTGCTGGACATGCTGGGCATCTTCATGTTTGTTATTTCTCTGTCCCTAGTGAAAGAGTTCTCTGCCTTGCCCTTCCCTGGCCTGTGGTTTCTGTGAGCTTGGAAAGCACATGGAAAGCAACCCAGTTTCCCAACTGCAAAGAAATTTTGAGATTCTTTGGTGTAGCCAGATGAGGTCTCTCTGAGGGCAGGAAGAGGAACTCCAGTCCCACTCAGATGTCTGGGAAGGTTCTGGTTGAGATTCATTCATTCAACAATATATATTAAACACATGCAGACATTTTGTAGACACTAAGATAATGCAACCAACGGCTGAAGCAGACTCAATCCTTGGGCCTCAATTCTAGTCTGAGAATCAGAGAGTCACACTAGATATCATAAGCAGTTGTGTTCTCAGTACATTAGATGTGATGCCGTCATGACCTCCTGTAGATACAGACGCTCCTTCCCATGTTCAGACGTGGAGGAAGGAACAGAAGAACCACTGAAAAGATGAGTAGTCTTTGGGCCTAGAAGCAGAATGGGATAGTAAGGGAGTCCCTGGGGAGGGACTGGTAGTACCCTGATCTCACACATGTTTGATTCCCATGGAGAGCTGAGGTCTGAGGGCTTCCACCGCATGAGAAAATGAGTCAGAGAGCTATGGATGGGGTCCTAAGGCCTTGGGAGGCAGAGGGGAGGCTAAGCTGAGTCAGACCCTGAGCGATTCATCATTTCCAGTCCGATCTTATGCTCCCTGCCCTGTCCATATCCATCTCTCTTGACCACTACAACTGGGGCCCAGAATAATCGGTGTGGTAAGCAGCCTGCTCACAAATATGCCATAAACCTCAGTCCTAATGCTCATGTGCATGGAAGATGGGGTAGGCCATGCCCAGGCCCTTTGGGAGACAAGTGTCAGTGGAAGGATGGGCCTCACAAGGCTCTCTTTAGATGTGCCCCTGACCATGCCTTCCATTGCAAAAATGGCCACAGAGTGGTTGGGGGTGAGGTGGGGCCATCCTTTGGTGCCCAGACACAAGGAGGGGGATGTGGAAGCATGGTGTGGAAAAAAAGGACGGGCCTCGGGCACCTGGGTGGCTCAGTTGGTTAAGCGACTGCCTTCGGCTCAGGTCATGATCCCGGAGTCCTGGGATCGAGTCCCACATCGGGCTCCCGGCTCAGCGGGGAGCCTGCTTCTCCCTCTGACCCTCTCCCTTCTCATGCTGTTTCTCTCTTGCTCGCTCTCTAATAAATAAATAAAATCTTAAAAAAAAAAAAAAAAAGGACGGGCCTCTGACTCTGTTCCACACATGACTTCCCCCAGAGCCCTCTATCCCATCTTGCACACCTGGGCAGATCAATACTTACAGGAGGACTGGCAGACCCTGCACCATCCTTGGTTAAAACTGATGGTGGCATACATACATGCCAGCTTGACTGGCTTAGACCTGAAGTGCTGTGACCCACTGTCCATGGTCCATTTGGAACATCTAGTGCCCACTGAAGCAGAAAAAGAGGGTAAGGGGGACTTCAGTCTGGGAAAATATCTAGGGTGGGGTTCATGTGCTGGGTATTCCCTTAAAGGCAGTAGGATCCTTCCTGTTTTTGGAAAGACACATGGAAACTCAGTTACATTGTGGAACTTTTCTCTTTATCCTCTTCAATGCCAGCTCCAGTGCCCCAGCCTGCTGCAAAGTCAGAACAAAGGCCAACTCTGGATTTAGAGCATGTTCCAGCTCTATTTTTACTACCGCCTTTAGTGATGGAGCCACCATCAACGGCTCCAGTACTGGAGCAAGAGCAAACATCAGCTCTAGTACAAATACCAAGCCCTGAGCCGGAGTCAGCTGGACGTTCAGCTATATCCAGAATTTCATCTCCACCTCTGAAAGTAGATACAGAGCCAGCTCCAGCCTCCGAGGCCTCCTGCCCCTGGCATGTGACCAGTGAGAACAGTCCAGCTGAGGAGAAGCCTGAGCTCATGGCCTTCCCTCCCCAGCTGGTGGCAGAACAATTACCAATAATAGATGTGGTGAGCAGCTGGTTTCTTGTCGGGGGGTGGGGGGAGGGATTCCCTCTGCCATCAGTTGCCCCAGACCTGCCTTTTCCTGATCTGGACTCTTATGATCTGGGTCCAAATCCCAGTTCCACCACTTGCCATTTGTGTGACTTGGGTAACTTTCTTAGCCTCTGAGCCTTTGCTATCCACCGTAGTCAGTAGAGATGGACACCAATAGCACCTGCTGCAAAGATATTGACTGTGCAGATTAAATGAGGTAGAACAGATAGGAACATGGTAGGGCCCAGCCCAATTGGTGAGGAAGGACCACTCACTGTGTGCATCCAGGTCCATTGGTTGGCTCCCAACTGCCCAGGAGGCTCAGCAGCCTCAGCACTTATTAGGCACCTGATGTGTACTTAATTACAAAGAGGACAAACAAGGCCATGGTTGTAGCTGTCACAGGAGAATGTGCATCTTTTTTTAATTGTTATGTTAATCCCCATACATTACATCATTAGTTTTAGATGTAGTGTTCCATGATTCATTGTTTGTGCATAACACCCAGTGCTCCATGCAGAACGTGCCCTCCTCAATACCCATCACCAGGCTAATGCATCCTCCCACCACCTCCCCTCTAGAACCCTCAGTTTGTTTTTCAGAGTCCATCATCTCTCATGGTTTGTCTACACCTCTGATTTCCCCCCATTCATTCTTCCCCTCCTGCTATCTTCTTCTTCTTCTTCTTTTTTCTTAACATATATTGCATTATTTGTTTCAGAGGTACAGACCTGAGATTCAACAGCCTTGCACAATTCACAGCACTTACCAGAGCACATACGCTCCCCAGTATCTATCACCCAGTCACCCCATCCCTCCCACCCCACCCCCCACTCCAGCAACCCTCAGTTTGTTTCCTGAGATTAAGAATTCCTCATATCAGTGAGGTCATATGATACATGTCTTTCTCTGTTTGACTTATTTCGCTCAGCATAATACCCTCCAGTTCCATCCACGTCGTTGCAAATGGCAAGATCTCATTCCTTTTGATGGCTGCATAATATTGCATTGTATATATATACCACTTCTTCTTTATCCATTCATCTGTCGATGGACATCTTGGCTCTTTCCACAGTTTGGCTATTGTGGACATTGCTGCTATAAACATCGGGGTACACATACACCTTCGGATCCATACTTTTGTATCTTTGGGGTACATACCCAGTAGTGCAATTGCCGGATCATATGATAGCTCTATTTTCAACTTTTTGAGGAACCTCCATACTGTTTTCCAGAGTGGCTGCACCAGCTTGCATTCCCACCAACAGTGTAGGAGGGTTCCCCTTTCTCCGCATCCCCGCCAACATCTGTCGTTTCCTGACTTGTTAATTTTAGCCATTCTGACTGGTGTGAGGTGGTATCTCATTGAGGTTTCGATTTGGATTTCCCTGATGCCGAGCGATATTGAGCTCTTTTTCATGTGTCTGTTGGCCATTTGGATGCCTTCTTTGGAAAAATGTCTGTTCATGTCTTCTGCCCATTTCTTGATTGGATTCTTTGTTCTTTGGGTGTTGAGTTTGATCAGTTCTTTATAGATTTTGGATACTAGCCCTTTATCTGATATGTCATTTGCAAATATCTTCTCCCATTCTGTCGGTTGTCTTTTGGTTTTGTTGACTGTTTCCTTTGCTTTGCAAAACGTTTTTATCTTGATGAAGTCCGAATAGTTCATTTTTGCCCTTGCTTCCCTTGCCTTTGGCGATGTTTCTAGGAAGAAGTTGCTGCGGCTGAGGTCGAAGAGGTTGCTGCCTGCGTTCTCCTTTAGGATTTTGATGGACTCCTGTCTCACATTGAGGTCCTTCAACCATTTGGAGTCTATTTTTGTGTGTGGTGTAAGGAAATGGTCCAGTTTCATTCTTCTGCATGTGGCTGTCCAATTTTCCCAACACCATTTGTTGAAGAGACTGTCTTTTTTCCATTGGACATCCTTTCCTGCTTTGTCAAAGATTAGTTGACCATAGAGTTGAGGGTCGATTTCTGGGCTCTCTATTCTGTTCCATTGATCTATGTGTCTGTTTTTGTGCCAGTACCATACTGTCTTGATGATGACAGCTTTGTAATAGAGCTGGAAGTCCGGAATTGTGATGCCGCCAGCTTTGCTTTTCTTTTTCAACATTCCTCTGGCTATTCGGGGTCTTTTCTGGTTCCATACAAATTTTAGGATGATTTGTTCTATTTCTTTGAAAAAAGTGGATGGTATTTTGATGGGGATGGCATTGAAAGTGTAGATTGCTCTAGGTAGCATTGACATCTTCACAATATTTGCTCTTCCAATCCATGAGCATGGAACGTTTTTCCATTTCTTTGTGTCTTCCTCAATTTCTTTCATGAGTATTTTATAGTTTTCTGAGTACAGATCCTTTGCCTCTTTAGTTAGATTTATGCCTAGGTATCTTATGGTTTTGGGTGCAATTGTAAATGGGATCGACTCCTTAATTTCTCTTTCTTCTGTCTTGTTGTTGGTGTATAGGAATGCCACTGACTGTGCATTGCTTTTATATCCTGCCACTTGACTGAATTCCTGTATGAGTTCTAGCAGTTTTGGGGTGGAGTCTTTGGGGTATTCCACACAAAGTATTATATCATCTGCAAAGAGTGAGAGTTTGACTTCTTCTTTGCTGATTTGGATGCCTCTTATTTCTTTTTGTTGTCTGATTGCTGTGGTTAGGACTTCCAATACTATGTTGATAGCAGTGGTGATAGTGGACATCCCTGCCGCGTTCCTGACCTTAGGGGGAAAGCTCTCAGTTTTTCCCCATTGAGAATGATATTCGCTGTAGGTTTTTCATAGATGGCTTTTATGATATTGAGGTATGTACCCTCTATGCCTATACTCTGAAGAGTTTTGATCAAGAAAGGATGCTGTACTTTGTCAAATGCTTTTTCTGCATCTATTGAGAGGATCATGTGATTCTTGTTCTTTCTTTTGTTAATGTATTGTATCACGTTGATTGATTTGCGGATCTTGAACCAACTTGCAGCCCAGGGATAAATCCCACTTGGTCGAGGTGAATAATCCTTTTAATGTACTGTTGGATCCTACTGGCTAGTATTTTGGTGAGAATTTCTGCACCCATGTTCATCAGGGATATTGGTCTGTAGTTCTCCTTTTTAATGGGATCTTTGTCTGGTTTTGGGATCAAGGTAATTGTGGCCTCATAAAATGAGTTTGGAAGTTTTCCTTCCATTTCTATTTGTTGGAACAGTTTCAGAAGAATAGGTATTAATTCTTCTTTAAATGTTTGGTAGAATTCCCCTGGGAAGCCATCTGGCCCTGGGCTTTTGTTAGTTGGGAGATTTTTGATGACTGCTTCAATTTCCTTAGTGGTTATAGGTCTGTTCAGCTTTTCTATTTCTTCCTGGTTCAGTTTTGGTAGTTGATACATCTCTAGGAATGCATCCATTTCTTCCAGATTATCTAATTTGCTGGCATAGAGTTGCTCATAATATGTTCCTATAATTGTTTGTATTTCTTTGGTGTTGGTTGTGACCTCTCCTCTTTCATTCATGATTTTGTTGATTTGGGTCATTTCTCTTTTCCTTTTGATAAGTCTGGCCAGGGGTTTATCAATCTTGTTAAGTCTTTCAAAGAACCAGCTCCTAGTTTCGTTGATCTGTCTACTGTTCTCTTGGTTTCTATTCATTGATTTCTGCTCTGATCTTCATTATTTCTCTTCTCTTGCTGGGTTTAGGCTTTATTTGCTGTTCTTTCTCCAGCTCCTTTAGGTGTAGGGCTAGGTTGTGTACTTGAGACCTTTCTTGTTTCTTGAGAAAGGCTTGTATTGCTATATACTTTCCTCTTAAGACTGCCTTTGCTGCATCCCAAAGAATTTGAATAGCTGTGTTTTCATTTTCATTGGTTTCCATGAATTTTTTAAATTCTTCTTTAATTTCCTGGTTGGCCCATTCATTCTTTAGTAGGATGCTCTTTAGCCTCCATGTATTTGAGTTCTTTCCGACTTTCCTCTTGTGATTGAGTTCTAGTTTCAAAGCATTGTGGTCTGAAAATAGGCAGGGAATGATCCTAATCTTTTGGTACCAGTTGAGACCTGATTTACGACCTAGGATGTGATCGATTCTGGAGAATGTTCCATGGGCACTAGAGAAGAATGTGTATTCTGTTGCTTTGGGATGGAATGTTCTGAATATGTCTGTGAGGTCCATTTGGTCCAGTGTGTCATTTAAAGTCTTTATTTCCTTGTTGATCTTTTGCTTAGACGATCTGTCCATTTCAGTGAGGGGGTTGTTAAAGTCCCCCACTATTATTGTATTGTTGGCGATGTTTCTTTGCTTTTGTTATTAATTGCCTTATATAATTGGCTGCTCCCATGTTAGGGGCATAGATATTTACAATTGTTAGATCTTCTTGTTGGATAGACCCTTTAAGTAGGATATAGTGTCCTTCCTCATCTCTTATTACATTCTTTGGTTTAAAATCTAATTTGTCTGATATAAGGATTGCGACCCCAGCTTTCTTTTGGTGTCCATTAGCATTGTAAATGGTTTTCCACCCCCTCACTTTCAATCTAGGGGTGTCTTTGGGTCTAAAATGAGTCTCTTGCAGACAGCATATCGATGGGTCTTGTTTTTTAATCCAATCTGATAGCCTGTGTCTTTTGATTGGGGCATTGAGCCCATTTATATTCAGGGTAACTATTGAAAGATAGGAATTTAGTGCCATTGTATTGCCTGTAAGGTGACTGTTACTGTATATGGTCTGTGTTCCTTTCTGGTCTATGTTGCTTTCAAGCTCTCTCTTTTCTTAGATGACCCCTTTCAAGATTTCTTGTAGGGCTGATTTCGTGTTTGCAAATTCCTTTAGTTTTTGTTTGTCCTGGAAGCTTTTTATCTCTCCTTCTATTTTCAATGACAGCCTAGCTGGATATAGTATTCTTGGCTGCATATTTTTCTCATTTAGTGCTCTGAATATATCCTGCCAGTCCTTTCTGGCCTGCCAGGTCTCTGTGGAGAGGTCTGTTGCCATTCTAATGTTTCTACCATTGTAGGTTACAGATCTCTTCTCCCGAGCTGCTTTCAGGATTTTCTCTTTGTCTCTGAGACTCGTAAGTTTTACTATTAGATGTCGGTGTGTTGACCTACTTTTATTGATTTTGAGAGGGGTTCTCTGTGCTTCCTGGATTTTGATGCCTGTTTCCTTCCCCAAATTAGGGAAGTTCTCTGCTATAATTTGCTCCATTATACCTTCTGCCCCTCTCTCTCTCTTTCTTCTTCTTCTGGAATCCCAACTATTCTAATGTTGTTTCGTCTTATGGTATCACTTATCTCTCGAATTCTGCCCTCATGATCCAGTAGTTGTTTATCTCTCTTTTTCTCAGCTTCTTTATTTTCCATCATTTGGTCTTCTATCTCACTGATTCTCTCTTCTGCCTCATTTATCCTAGCAGTTAGCGCCCCCATATTTGATTGCACCTCATTAATAGGCTTTTTGATTTCTACTTGGTTAGATTTTAGTTCTTTTACTTCTCCAGAAAGGGTTTCTCTAATGTCTTCCATGCTTTTTTCAAGCCCAGCTAGTATCTTTTTTTTTTTTTAAAGATTTTATTTATTTATTTGAGAGAGAGAGAATGAGAGAGAGAGAGCACATGAGAGGGGGGAGGGTCAGAGGGTGAAGCAGGCTCCCTGCCGAGCAGGGAGCCCGATGCGGGACTCGATCCAGGGACTCCAGGATCATGACCTGAGCCGAAGGCAGTCGCTTAACCAACTGAGCCACCCAGGCGCCCAAGCCCAGCTAGTATCTTTAAAGTGATGATTCTGAACTCTAGGTCTGACATCGTACTAATGTCCATATTGAGTAGGTCCCTGGCAGTTGGTACTACCTCTTGTTCTTTTTGTTTAGGTGATTTTTTCCGTCTTGTCATTTTGTCCAGAGGAGAATAGATTAATGAGAGAACAAAATGCTAACCGGGTAACAATGTTCCCAGAAAATATACTCTAAACAAATCAGAGAAACCTGAAACAGTTGGAAAAGAAAGGGAAAGAGAGAAAAAGGAAAAAGAAAAAAAAAGGAAAAGAAAAAGATAAAGATATAAACAAACAAAAACAGAAAAAACAAAAAAAACCAGAATGTGATCAAATATGATCAGGTTGGTATATAGATCAGTGCCACACACTAGATTTTGGGTGTATTTGGTCTGTTAGAAGAAAGTGCCTCCCAAAATTTTAAAGAAAGAAAAACTTACATATGTACAAAAATAAGGGTTGATATGATGAAGGGATGGAATATGACTGTAAATTGAAAATTACAAAAAATTTTAGAAAAGGAATTGATAAGAAGTTGTTTGAAAAAAAAAAGAAGAGGATTTAAAGAAAAAAAAGGGAGAGAATGTGATCCGGCAGGGGAGTAGAAAAAACCATACAGTAGAGATTTAGGGTATATTTTGATCTGTTAGAAGAAACTATCTCAAAATTTTAAAGAGAGAACAACTTATATATATATGCCAAAAATATGGGTAACTACTATGAAGGGATAGAATATGACTCTAAAAATGAAAAATAAAAATTTTTTTTTAAAAAAGGGATTGATAAGATGTTGGTTGAAAAAGGGAAAAAGAAAAATTCAAAAAAAAAAAAAGACAGTTAAAAAAAAATTAACTTTCAAAGACTAAAGAATCATGGTAAAAAAGCCATGAATTCTATGTGCAGTATTCCCCTAACGCTGGAGTTCTGCCATTCTCATTGATCGGTAAACTTGGTCTTGGCTGGCTGTTCTTGCTGATCTTCTGGGGGAGGGGCCTGTTGCCGTGGTTCCCAAAAGTCTTTGCCGGAGGCGGAATTGCCCCGCCCTTGCCCGGTCCGGACTAAGTAACCTGCTCGGGTTTGTTCTCCGGAGCTTTTTACCCTGCAAGCTTTCCGTACAGCTTTGGAGGCGGAGAGTGAAAATGGCGGCCTCCCAATCTCTGCCTCAGAGGAGACGAGAACTTGGGCCCCGCTCCTCAGTGAGCCCCCAGGGAAAAGCAGTCAGTCACTCCTGACTCCCCGGTCTCCGGCCACACTCCGTGTTCACCGGCCTGTGACCGCGCGTTACTGTCTCTGGCACCGGACCCTGTGTGGAGTCTCCAAAGCCAGCAGATCCCTGTGGTGCGCTCCCGCATAGCTCCTCCCGGGGGAAGAAGGTGAGTCTCCCCAGATCTGCCGCTTGTTGGGTCCCTGCTGGAGGAGCAGTGGCCCGACTGTGCCGCGGATCATGGTTTATGGCAACCCCGAGCTGAGAGCCCGCGCCTCGGCTCCGTCTCTGCAGCCGGCTTCCCCGCTCCGATACCTGGGAGCTCTGCCGCACTCAGGCACCCCCGGTCTTTCTGTGACTCCGAGGGTCCTGAGACCACACTGTCCCACGAGGGTTCCACCCCCGGCTTAGCCACCGGAGTGACGTCCCCCAGCGGAGCAGACTTCTCAAAGTGCCCATTTTATGCTCCGCAGCTCTATCACTTGCCAGAAGCGGCCGACGGAGGCCCCTCCCCCGCCGTCTATCCTCCCAAATATCGCCTCGGATTCACTTCTCCACACGTCCTACCTTCCAGAAAGTGGTCGCTTTTCTGTTCAGAGAGTTGTTGCTCTTCTTTTCTTCGATCTCTTGTGGAGTTTGTAGGTGTTCAGATTGGTTTGATCCCTATCCAGCTGACTTCCTGAGAGGAGACAAAATCCAGGTCTCCTACTCCTCTGCCATCTTGCTCCACCCCTCGAGAATGTGCATCTTAATAGAAAGAGCAGAGGGTGATCAGGATGTGTGAAAGATGCTCCCTTGGGAAGAACCAACTTGATCCACTCTCTGGAATCTTAGAGTTAGTGAGGATGGACTGGAGGCAAATGAATCCTTCCTTCCCCACCAGTATTGGGTCCTGAGTCATCCCATGCTGTATGCTCTCAGTAGACAGAGAACAAATCCTGGGGACCCCCACAAGGCTCAGACATTTCCTCAGCTTCCTGAGCTCCAGGTCTGACCAGTGACTCCTGCCTGGGCCTGTGGGGGACTGTGGACACTGAGCTGGGCTGTGGCAGTGCCAGGTGACACTCTCCTTGGTCCCCAGGAGCTATTCAAGAAGGTGGTGCCCAGTCATTGCCTGGGCTCCACCTGGTCCAAGAGGAACAGGCCTGGCAATGAGCACCTGGCACCCACAGTCCGTGCCACCATCACGCATTTCCAAAGTGTGACCAGCTGTGTCCTCACCACCTGCCTTGGG
>NW_022590023.1:11425-32939 GCF_004348235.1 Phoca vitulina
TCCTCAAGAGCCCAGAGGAAAGGATTTCTGGTCAGTGGTGGTCTTAGACTGAGTGAGAGCCGCTGAGGCAGGGTCTCTGGCTAAAAGGGAACAGTGACCTCTCAATCTGTGAGCCCCTGAAAAACTTATTGCCCCTCTCGGGCCTCATCTGGGAAATGGGGAGATGATGATTCTGTGGTGCAGGCCTCAGCAAGTGGTGATGAGGTCCGAGGGAGGAAAGGAATGTGTGGATCTTTCCTGCTCCATCTGGATGTGCGAGGGCAGGAACAGTGATGATAGAAATATGGCACTGGGTCCTCAGGAGACCCTGTGCGGGGGTGGAGTTCTCACCCTTTTCAGATGAGGAAGCAGGCTTCGGGAGGCCAGGCCACAGTCCCTGGGCCACACACAGAGTGAGTGTTGGAGATAGGATTGACCCAGAATCAGAACACACTGGGAAGATAGAATAGCACTGGTACCAGATGACTCAGGTCAGACGTCCGGTGGCCAAAACCTGTAGTAGTGCTGAAGAGAATTTGAGCGAGGGGAGTGGTGTGGCCTCACTGTCCGCAACCCTGGCAAGAGGCACCCTCCAAGTTTGTCACCCAGGAGATCAACACCCAGAAAACCCAGGAGAGGCAGCAGCAGCAGCAGCAGAAAGTAAGTGTGCCCATGGGGCAGGGGCTCCAGGGTGAGAGCAGGGGCTCCCCCTCCCAGCAGGAGGCCTCCAAATCAAGAGAGGAAGGGCCTTCTTACTCCAGCCCTGACTCCTCTTGTCGCAGTGCCCGAAATCCTTCCTTAGAAGTGACCAGGAAGATGGTGTGTAAAGCTGGGTGCAGGATGGATTTGGGGGTAGGGAGGGGCCTGGGACCACACACCCTGTGATTGGCCAAAGTCAGGTCCTGGGAAGTGATTAGGAGTCTGGTGGTCTTGGAGGGTGAGGAGAGGGGGAATTGGGAGGAGGCTGCTGAGGGACATAGTCTGCTCCATGTGGGAACCCTGGGGTGGGCCAGGAGGCTGAGGGTGAGGAGTTTTCTGCGAAAGGCTGTGGGGGCTCCTGAGAGCAGGGCCTCATCCCACCCTTACCACAATGGCACAGGGTGTTGTCCCCTACCTTCGAACATTTCTCAATGAACTGCTGATGATGCACCTGACGATGGAGGATTATCTGGAGGTGGGTGAGCCTGGGGACTGAGCAGGGAACCATGACTGAGGCTTGGGAGCAGAGAGCCCCTGTGCTGAGCCCTGAGCTGTCAGAACTTGGCAAAACCCCTCTCCTGAGAACCTCACAGACACTCCTGTGAGCTGGTAAATCATGCCCATCTTAAGGGTGAGTGAAGGGAGACTCTGCATAAGACATTGTTCTGGGTTCCCCAGGCTGGTAAAGCAGCAGACATGCCTGACTGCAAAGGGCACAGGTTCTGACAGAGCTGGAATCAGCCTTTTCCTCATGGGATGCCCCTTGGGAGAGAGCCAAGTCTGGCCCCTCCACGTCAGGAAGCATATAAGTGAGCAGTCCCTTCCTGCCTGAGGCCTCAGCCTCCTTGTATTATCATCAGAAAGGGCCGGACTATAAGGTTCCTGAGCCTCTGTCCCCATGTCCCCCTTCTTTGGGCCCAGAACCTGGCTAGAGCCTTGTTCCGTTTTCTGTATGTGCCTGGCCCCCTTGTGGGACCCGGCAGTAGTGCAACATGAGAAGGAGTGGGCATAGAGGGACTAGTAATGGCTATTGGGCTCTTTCTGATGGATTTTGATTGTCTGCCTTCCAGGGGGGAGAGATCAATCTCAGGAAAAGGAATGAGGTGAGCAGCTGTGGCACTTCCTGCGGGAGAGGTTGGGGAGTGGAAATCAGAGGCCCCCACCCCCACCCCCACCCCCCAACAGATTGCTCCCTGGCTCCATCCCATGTTTTATGTTTATTGGGCAAGTTTGATAGCAGAGAAGTAGAAGACCCAGCCAACTGACATTTGGGGGTGGGGGTAGAATCAAGGCAAACTTCCTTGAGGACGGGCTATTTCTACCTACCTTTGAGAACAGATATGGCCTAGATGGAACTGAGGGAAGGAGGGTTCCCGTGTATGCAAAGACCCAGGACCTATCCCCTGTCCCATTCCTCATCCCCCATGAGGCCTTGTCTGTATCCTGTCCTCCTCTCTGGCCCCAGGAATATGAAATAATGAGGGAGATCCTGCTGCTCCAGGTGGCTGCAAATAATTACAACCTCAACCCCAACGGGCAATTTGGGGCCTGGTTCCGAGACATGGAGAGGCTCAGCGAGAATGAGAGGTGAGATGAGGCCAGGCAGATGGGGGAGGGCAGTGGTGGACTCTCCCTGGTGGCCAGTCCAGAGAATCTGTGTGCATGGCTCCCTGGACAGCCCCAGACCTTGTTGCACTGTGACCCCTGGAGTACTTGGACTTTAGGTGCTGGTCAGACACTGGGAAGGACACCTTAACTGTGGCTCCTGACCGGCTCACAGGTGTCACTCTGTCCTGTAGCTACATCCTGTCCTGCCAGCTGGAGCCCCGATCCTAGTCAGCCAGCAGAACTGTGAAGGCCCAGAAGAGCCAGCCATCGTCAAGCTCAGGGGCGAGTGAGTGTCCTGGCTGGCAGCGCCACCTCTTCCTCAGCTGTGGGGACACAGCTGGGATGCTTGGGGGTTCCAGGACCCCTGCTCTGAGGGGAAGGAGACCATTGGGAGGCTCTTCCTGTGGTCCCCTGAAGGCCAGGGGGAGAGACAATGATCCCACCCATCTCCCTGACTTCTCTTCTCCAAGGTCTATATATACCTATTTGGAGGGGCAATATTTAGTAAATGAGAGGTTTAAATATAATTATATAAAAGTCCTGTTCTTTTACCGCTTGAGTTGTGATTTGATTCTTTTACTTCCTGTGTTAATTTAAATGATGAACAGATCCTCACATTCTTTCTTCAATAAAGAAACCTTGCAGTCATCAGCTTACTCTATTGTAAGAGAGGAGAAAGTCCATGCCACACTCTTACTAGTGAAGGCGCCCCCAATTCCCCTTTCTCAGAGGATATGTTCACTTCAGTGTTGCTCACCTGTAAGGAGCAGTGACAGTCCTCCAACCTCCCAGGTTCTAGAGGTTGAGGCTACTCTTACAGACATAGGAACAATCACTGAAATTGGGAGTCTAACAATTTGCCAGGACCGCTTCCTGCCCTAGGACAGCGCCTACTTTTTCACACTTTGGAGGAAGAGGAAACATTTGTGGCTTCTCTTGTTGAAGTTTCTTTCAACAAAATATTAAAAACTTGTAGTTCTCTAGCTCAACATCTGGAATTGCATCAGCATTAAGTAGGGAAAAACATGAAAAGAGATCAAACCGTGCACGTGAAAAAGATGAGGTCAAAAGAAGATAATTTGTGAATAGCCTAAGGGCATGGAGGACTTTCCATCCTCAGTCTCCCTCTAGGGTCTCCCTCCTCCCTCTACCTATATTTGAATCCTCTGGGGTTATTTGTCCATGACTCCTGAATTCCTTTTCCTACTTGTCTTATATCTGGGATAAAGATTATGATGTGTGTTTTAAAGCTATAGCTGGGCCTCCTCCCATAAATATTTGTGCTATCTGTGAATAAGGATTTTCAGGGTCCCTGCAGTTCTTATACAATTCTTTTTAAGGCAGAAATTCCCTACATCGTTGCCACTCCTCGGCTGGGACTTGCTGAATGTGGGGTGGTTTCTTAGTTGCTAAAATCAGGTCCATATATGTGTCCAGTGATTTTCCAACATTCTCCCTTACTGGCCAAAATGAGATCTCGGGACAAATCTCATGAGATCTCATCCAATTCTCTCCAGACCTCCATACAAATCTTTCATATTTTGTCCAACTCTCATGAGAACTCAGTCCAAATCTCATGAGATCTCATTCAAATCTCACCAGACCTCACCAAATCTTGTGAGATCTCATCCAAGTCTCGCCAGGCCTGAGTCCAATCTAGTTAGATCACACATACATCTCCTGAGATTTCTACACAAATCTCTTGAGGTCTTAGTCCAGACTCAGCAGATCTCAATCTGAATCCGTCAGAACTCATACAAATCACATGAGACTTCATCCATATTCTCATTAGACCTCAGTCCAATCTCATGAGATGTATTGAGATCTCACATACATCTCATGAGATTTCCATCCAAATCTCATGAGATCTTAGTCTAGATCTCACCAGATCTCAGTCCAAATCTCGTGAGAACTCAGTCCAAATCTCATGAGATTTCATCCAAATCTTACCAACACACAGTCCAAATCTCCTGAGATCTCATTCATATCTCACCAGATATCAATCCAAATCTCATGGTATCTCATGCACATCTTATGAGAATTCTAGCTAAATCTCATGAGAACTCAGTCCAAATATTGTGAGATCGCACCACACATCTCATGAGATTTCTACTCAAATCTCATGAGATCTTATTCCAAATCTCATGAGATCTCAGTCCAAATATCATGAGAACTCAGTTGAAATCTTGTGATATCTCATTCAAATCTTGCAAGATCACAATCCAAATCTCTTGATATATCATGCACCTCTTGCAAGATTTCTAGCTAAATCTCATGAGATCAGTTTAAATCTCATGAGAACTCAGTCTAAGCCTCGTGAGATCTCAGTCCAAATTTCGCCACATCTCAGTACAAATCTCATGAGATCTCATGCACATCTCCCAAGAATTCTACACCTCTATCATGAGATCTCTTCCAAATATTGTTAGATCTCATTCCAATTCTTGTGAGAACTCAGTCTACACATTGTATGATCTCATTCAAATCTTGACAATCTCTGTCCAAATCTCAAAACAACTCATCCAAACCTTATGAGATCTCATAGAAATCTCACCAGACATCAGTCAAAATCTTGTGAGAACTCACACACATCTCGTGACATTTCTAGACAAATCTTGTGAGATCTGTTCCAAGTCTCACCAGATATCAGTCCAAATCTCATGAGATCTGACTCAGATTTTGTGAGATTTATAGCCAAATCTCATAAGAACGCCTTCCAAATCTTGTGAGAACTCAGTCCAAATCTTGTGAGATCTACTTCCAAATCTCATGAGACCTCATGCAAATCTCACAAGTTTCTACCAAAATTTCATGAGATCTTAGTCCAAACTCATGAGATCTCATCCAAATATCACCACATCTCAGTCCAAATCTCATGAGATCTCACACACATCTCACGAGAATTCTACACATCTCTCAAGATATCTCTTCCAAATCTCATCAGATCTTATTCCAAATATCATGAGATGTCAGTCCAAATCTTGTATGATCACATTCAAATCTCACCAATCTCTGTCCAAACCTCAAAAGCACTCATCCAAATCTCATGAGACCTCATCCAAATCTCACCAGATATCAGTCCACATCTCAGGACATCTGAGTCCAAATCTCATGAGATATCATTCAAATCTTGCCAGACCTCAGTCCAAATATCATGATAGCTCATGCACATCTCACAAGATTTCTAGCTAAATCTCTGAGATCCATCCAAATGTGGTGAGAACTCAGTCCAAATCTTGAGAGGAAACAGTCCAAATCTGGTGAGACCTCATGCACATATCATGAGATTTCTACCAAAATCTCATGAGAGGTTAGACCAAATCTCATGAGAACTCCATCCAAATCTTGTGAGATCTCATCCAAGTCTCGCCAGTCCTCAGTCCAGTCTCAAGAGATCTCACCTACATCCCGCTAGATTTCTACAAAAATCTCATGAGAATGTACTACAGATCTCACCAGACCTCAGTCCAAATAACGTGAGACCTCCAACCAAATCTCGTGAGATCTCATCTAAGTCTCACAAGGCCTCAGTCCAATCTCATGATATTACACCTACGTCTCGTGAGATTTCTAAAAAAATTCATGAGATATTTGTCCAGACCTCACCAGATCTCAGTCCAAATTTGGTGAGAACTCAGTCCAAATCTCATGAGATCTCATCCAAATCTCACTAAATCTCAGTGCAAATTTCATGAGAACTGAGTCCACATCATGAGAGAACTCAGTCCAAATCTCATGAGAACTCAGTCCAAATCTTGTGAGATCTCATCCAAGTCTCGCTAGGCCTCAGTCCATTCTCATGAGATATCATATACATCTCACGAGATTTCCACACAAATATCCTGAGAACTTAGTCTAGATCTCACCAGACCTCAGTCCGAACCTCATGAAAACAAGTCCAAATCTCATATAATCTCATCCAGATCTCTCCAGAACTCAGTTCAAATCTCCTGAGATCTCATTCAAATCTTGCCAGAACTCAACCCAAGTCTCATGATATCTCATGAGTCCAAATCACGGGAGAACTCTGTCCACATTTCAAGAGAACTCAGTCCAAATCTCGTGAGATCTCATCCAGTCATGCCAGTGCTCAGTCCAATCCCCTGAGATCTCACCTACATCTTGAGGGATTTCTAATCATATCTCATGAGGTCTAGACCAAATTCCATGACTACTCAGTCCATGTCATATGAGATCTCATCCAAATCTTGCCAGACATCAGTCCAAATCTCATGAGACCTCCATCCAAATCTCGTGAGATCTCATCCAAGTCTCACCAGTCCTCAGTCTAATATCTTGAGATCTCACCTACATCTTGTGAGATTGCTACAAATATATCGTGATATCTTAGTCCAGATCTTGCCAGTTCTCAGTCCAAATCTTGTGAGATATCAGTCCAATTCTCATGAGATCTCATCCAATTTTTGCCACATTGCAGTCCAAATCTTGTGATATCTCATTGAAACCTCATCTGATCACAATGCAAATCTAGTGATATCTCAAGCATATCTTACAAGATCTCTGACTAAATCTCATGAGATCAGTCCAAATCTTGTGAGAACTCTGTACACATGCTTCAGATCTCAGTCCAGATCCTGTGAGATCCGATCCATGTCTTGCCAGTGCTTAGTCCAATCCCCTGAGACCTCAACTACATCTCAAAAGATTTCCACCCAAATCTCTTGAGATATTATCTAGATCTCATCACATCTGTCCAAATCGTGAGAACTCTGTCCAACCCTCATTAGATACCAGTACAAATCTTGTGAGATCTCATCCAATCTTGCCAATCCTCAGTCCAGTCCCCTGATATCTCAACTAAATCTTGAGATATTTCTACCCACATCTCATGAGATCTTAGACAAAATCTCACGAGTACTCAGTCCAAATCTCATGAGAACACAATCCAAATCTCATAAGATCTCATCCTAATCTCGCCAGATCTCTGTCTCAATATCATGATAGCTCATGCACATCTCTCAATATTTCTAGCTAAATCTCTGTGATCAGTCCAAAGGTGATGAGAACTCAGCCCAAATCCTGAGAACTCAGTCCAAATCTCGTGAGACCTCACACACCTCTCACGAGATTTCTACAAAAATCTCGTGAATCTTGGACAAAATCTCATGAGAACTCAGTCCAAATCTCCTGAGATCTCATCCAAATCTCTCGAGATCTCAGTCCTAATCTCATGAGATCTCACTCAGATCTCACAAAATTTATACTTAATCTCTGATATTTGTCCAAATCTCCTGAGATCACCTTCAAATCTCGGCAGATCTCAATCCAAATCTTGTGAGGTCTCCTGCACATCTCTCAAGAGTTCTAGCAAAATCTTGTGAGATCAGTCCAAGTCTAAGACTTGTGAGATCTACTTCCAAATGTCATGAGAACTCATGCTCATCTTATGCAATTTCTACCCACATCTCGTGTGTTCTTAGTTCAAATCTCATGAGACCTCATCCAAATTTCATGAGACATCAGTACAAATCTTGTGAGATCTCATTGAAATCTTGCCAGAATCCGTCCAAATCCCATGAGATCTCACTCAGATCTCATGACATTTCTACCCAAATCATTGAGGTTTTGTCCATATCTCATGAGATCTCAGTCCAAATGTCATATGAGATCTCCTTCAAGTCTCGTCAGATCTCATTTCCAATCTTGTGAGATCTCTTGCACTTCCCTCAAGAGTTCTATTTAAATTTCGTGAGATCAGTCCAAGTCTCCTGAGAGCACAGTCCAAATCTCATGATATCTCATCCTAATCTTGCCAAATTTCAGTCCAAATCTTCGTGAAATATGACTCAGATATTGTGAGATTTCTAGCCAAATCTTGAGAGAACTCATTCCAAACTTGTGAGAACTCGGTACAATTCTCAGTACAAATCTCATGAGAACTCAGTCCAAATATCGTGAGAGCTCAGTTTAAATCTCATGAAAGCTCAATCCAAATCTCGTGATATCTCATCCAAATTTCACCAGAACTCCATCCAAATCTCATGGGAACTCAGTCTAAATCTCTTGAGAGCTCAGTCAAATCTCGTGAGATCTCAGAACAAATCTCGTGAGGTCTCATCCAATTCTCACCAGTCTTCAGTGCAATCTCATGAGATCTCACCTATATCTCATGAGATTTCTACACAAATCTCGTGAGGTTTCATCGAGATCTCAACATATGTCAGTACAAATCTTGTGAGAACTCAGTCCAAATCTCATCAGATCTTATCCAAATCTCACCAGATCGAAATTCAAGGTCTCGTGAGACCTCATGCACATCTCATGAGATTTTTACAAATATCTCATGAGATCTCTTCCAAAACTCGCTGGATCTCATTCCAAATCTCGTGAGATCTGACTCAGATTTGTGAGATTTAGCCAAATCTCAAGAGAACTCATGCCAAATCTTGTGAGAACTCAGTCTAAATCTCATGAGATCTACTTCCAAATCTCGTGAGAACTCACGCTCATCTCACACAATTTCTACCCACATCTCATGTGATCTCAGAACAATTTTCATGTGACCTTAGACCAAATCTCATGAGAACTCAGTCCAAATCTCATGAGATCTCATTCAAGTCTCATCATTCCTCAGTCCAACTTCATCAGATCTCACCTACATCTTGTGAGATTTCTACAAAAATCTCATGAGATCATAGTCCAGACATCATCAGATCTCAGTTCAATTGTCCTGAGAACTCTGTCCAAATCTCATGAGATCTTATCTAAATCTGGCCAGAACTAGTCCAAATCTCTGAGATCTTAGTCCATATCTCATGAGAACTCAGTCTGAATCTCGGGAAATCTCATTCAAATCTCGCCAGATCTTAATCTAAATCTCAGGAGACCTCTTGCACATCTCTGAAGAATTCTAGCTAAATCTCATGAGATGAGTCCATGTCTCGTGTGGGACTCAGTCCAAAACTCATGAGATCTCATCCATATCTCGCCAGATCCTGGCCCAAATATTGTGAGATCTCATACAAGTCTCAGCAGTCCTCAGGCCAATCTTGTGAGATCTCACCTACATCTCATATAAATTCTACACAAAATCACATGAGATCTTCATCCAGACTCAAAATATCTCCATACAAATCTCGTGAGAACTCAGTCCAAAGCTCATTGGATCTCTTCCAAATCTCACCAGATCTAAATTCAAATTCTCGTGAGATCTCATGCACATCTCATGAGATTTCTACAAAAAATATCTATTCCAAATCCCTCTGGATCTCAGTCCAAATCTTGTGAAATCTTACTCAGTTGTAGTGAGATTTCTAGACAAATCTGGAGAGAACTCATTCAAAATCTCATGAGAACTCATTCTAAATCTTGTGAGAACTACTTATAAATGTCGTGAGAACTCACACTCATCTCATGCAATTTCTTCCCACATCTCATGAGATCTTAGTCCAAATCTCATGAGATCTCATCCAAATTTCTCCAGACCTCAGTCCAAATCTCATGGTATCTCATACAAATCTTGCCAGAATTCGTCCATATCTCGTGAGATTTCACTCAGATCTCACAACATTTCTACTCAAATCTCTGAGATTTTGTCCAAAACTCGTGAGAACTCAGACCAAATCTCAAGAGATTGTCTTCAAGTCTCACCAAAATTCAATACAAATCTTGTGAGGTCTCAAACACATGTCATGAGAATTCTACATGTCTCTCATGAGACCTCTTACAAATCTCATCAGATCTCATTCCAAATCTCGATAGAACTCTGTCCAAATCTTGTATGATCTCACTCAATTATTGTCAATCTCCAAATCTTGAGAGAACTCATCCAAATCTCATGAGATCTCATCCAAATCTTGCCACACTTCTGTCCAAATCTCGTGAGACCTCAATCCAAATCTCGTGAGATCTCTTGCACATCTCTCAAGAGTTCTAGCTATATCTCTTGAGATCAGTCCAAGACTCATGAGGAAATCAGTCCAAATCTTGTGAGATCTCATCCTATTCTTGCTAGACCTCAGTCTCTCATGATAGCCTATCCACATCTCATGAGATTTCTACCCAAATCTTGTGAGTTCTTCATCCAGATCCCAACAAATCTCAGTACTGATCTTGTGAGAACTCAGTCGAAATCTCATCTGACCTCATCCAAATCTCACCAGATCTTAATTCAAAGTATCTTGAGCTCAAATGCACATCTCGTGAATTTTCTACAAAAATCACGAGATGTCTTCCAAGTCTGACCAGATCTCAGTCCAATCTCATGAGATGTGACTCAGGTTTTTTGAGATTTCTAGCCAAACCTTGAGAGAACTCATTCCAAAACTTTGAAAACTCGGTCTAAATCTCATGAGATCTACTTCCAAAACTCGCAAGAACTCACGCTAATCTCAAGTGATTTCTACCCACACCTTGTGAGATCTTAGTCTGAGATTGGATGAGGTCTGGTGAGAATTGGATGAGATACCACATGATTTGTACTGACGACTGGTGAGATTTGGATGAGATCTCATAAGCTTTGCACTGAGTTTCTCACGTGACATGGACTGATCGCACAAGATTTAGCTAGAACTCTAGAGAAATGTGCGAGAGATCTCACAAGATTTAGATTGAGATCTGGCAAGAGGCAGATGAGGTCTCATGAGATTTGAACTGAGATCTCACGAAATTTGGATGGAGCCTGGTGAGATTTGGATGAGATCTAATGAGATTTGAACTGAGTTCTCACAAGTTTTTTACTGAGACTTGTTGGGAACTGGACAAAGTCCTCATGAGATTTGTATAGAAATCTCATGAGATGTAGGTGAGATCTCACAAGAGTGGCCTGAGGTCTGGGGAGATTTGGATGAGATCTCAAGAGATATGGATGAGTTCTCTTGAGATTTGGACAGAGATAGGCAAGGTTTGAGAGATATCATACAAAATTTGGATGAGATCTCATGATATTTGGAATGAGATCGGATGAGGTATGGAAGAGATCTCATGATAGATGTGTAGAATTCTCATGAGATGTGCATGAGATCTCACGAGATTTGGGTGACATCTCTGTAGATATGTACTGAGATCTCACGAAATTTGGACTCATCTCTCTAGATTTCCCAAGAAATTTCACAAGAAGTGTGTGAGATATCACGAGATTTAGATTGTGATCTGGCAAGATTTGAATAAGATATCATGAGATTTGGACTGAAATCTCACGAGATTTGGACACAGATCTCATGAGATTTGGATAGAATTCTTGTGAGATATGCGTGAGTTCTCACAAAAATGGATTGAGGTCTGGTGAGATTTGTTTGAGATTTCAAGTGATTTGATTGAGTCCTCTCGAGATTTGGACAGAGATTGGCGAGATTTGAGTGAGATCACACAAGATCGAAACTGAGTTCTCAAGAGATTTGGAATGAGATCTGATGAGATTTGGAAGAGTTCTCATGAGAAATGTGTAGAATTCTCATGAGATGTCCATTGGATCTCACAAGAAATGGACTGAGATCTCAGGAGATATGGACTGAGATTTCACCATATTTGGACTAATCTCATGAGATTTCCCTAGAAATCTCACAAGATGGCTGAGATATATTACAGGATAAGGATTGTGATCTGGAGAGATTTGAATGAGATATCATGAGATTTGGATGGAAATCTCATGAGATATGGATGAGATCTCATGAGATTTGTAACAAGATCTCATGAGATTTGAGTAGTAATCTCATGACATGTGCATGAGTTCTCACAAAAATGGACTGAAGTCTGGCGAGATTTGGAAGAGATCTCAAGTGATTTGGACTGACTTCTCATGAGATTTGGACTAGTTCTAGCCAGATTGAGGTGAGATCTCATGAGATTTGGACTCAGTTCTCATAAGAACTGAACTGAGATCTGGTGAGATCTGGACTAATATCTCTCGAGATTTTTGTAGAGATCTCATGAGATGTACATGAGATCTCATGAGATTAGACTGAGGACTGGCGAGATTGCAATGAGATCTCACGAGATTTGGACTGAGGTCTCACGAGATTTGTACCGAGGTCTTGTGAGATTTGGATGAGATCTCATGAGATTTGGCTAAAAATCCCATGAGATATGCATGAGGTCTCATTAAAATTGGACTGCGATCTGGTGAGTGTTGGATGAGATCTCAAGAGATTGGCATGAGTTCTCTCAAGATTTGGACAGAGATTGGTGAGATTTGAGTAAGATCATACAAATTTGGACTGAGTTCTCATGAGATTTGTACTGAGATCTGACAAGATTTGGAAGAGATCTCAGAGAGATGTGTAGAATTCTCACAAGATGTGTGTGAGAGCTCAGGAGATATGGACTTAGATGTGGCAAGATTTGGATGAGATCTCATGAGATTTGGACTAAGATCTCACAAGATGTGGGTAGAAATCACGTGAGATGAGCAAGATATCACGAGATTTAGACTGAGTTCTCACGAGATTTGGAATGAGTTCTCTTGAGATTTGGCTAAATCTCACAAATCTGAGTCAAATAATGAGATTTGTACTGAGATTTGTTGGGGCCTAATAGATCCCAACAAATCTATTAGGTTGTCAAGTCTCACTAGTCCTTACTCCAATCTCATGACCTCACCTATATCTCGTGAGATTTTTAGATCATAGTCTAGATCTTGCCAGATCTCAGTCCAATTCTCGTGGAACTAAGTCAAAATCTGATGAGATCTCATCTAAATCTTGTTAGAACTGATCCAAATGTATGAGATTTTAGTTCAAAATTCCTAAGAACTCAGTCCAAATTTTGTGAGATAGTCTTCAAATCTTGCCAGACCTCAATTCAAATCTTGTGAGATCTCTCCCACATCTCTCAAGAGTAATAGCTAAATTTCATGAGATCAGCCACGTCTCATGAGGAAGTGAGTCCAAATCTTGTGAGATCATATCCTATTCTTGCGAGACCTCAGTCCATACCTCATGAATGCTCACGCAAATCTGGCAAGATTTCTACACAAATCTCATGAGGTCTTCATCCTGATATCAAAAAATCTCAGTACAAATCTCGTGAGAACTCAGTCCAAATCTCATTGGATTACATCCAAATATCACCAGATCTATATTCAAATTATTGTGAGCTTTCATGCACATCTAGCAAGATTTCTACAAAAATCTTGTGAGAACTTTTCCAAATCTTATGAGATCTGACTCAGATTTTGTGAGATTTCTAGACAAATCTTGAGAGAACTCATTTCAAATCTTGTGAGAACTCAGCTTAAATCATGTGAGATATAATTCCAAATTTCGTGAGAACTCATGCTTATCTCACGCAATTTCTACCCACATCTCATGAGGTCTTAGTCCAAATCTCATGAGGTCTCATTCAAATCTTGCCACATCTCAGTCCAAATCTCACGAGATCTCAAGCACATCTCATGAGATTTCTTCCAATTCTCCTTGGATCTCATTCCTAATCTCATGAAAACTCAGTTCCAACTCTCGAGTGATCCCACCCAAATCTATTGAGATCTCATCCAAATCTTGCCAGACCATAGTCCAATTTTCATAAGACCTCATGCACACCTCGTGAGATTTCTAGCCAAATCTCATGAGCTCTCATCCAAGTCTCACCAGACCTTGATCCAAACCTCGTAAGACCTCAGTCCGAATCACATGAGATCTCAGTCAAGTCTCGCCAGTCCTAAGTCCAATCTCATGAAATCTCACCTACATCTCATGAGATTTCTACAAAAATCTCATGAGATATTAGCCCAGATCTCACCAGACCTCAGTGCAATTCTCGTGAGAACTCAGTCCAAATCTCATGAGATCTTATCTAAATCTCACCAGAAATAGCCCATATCTATGAGATCTTAGTTCAAATTCTATGAGAACTCAGTCCAAATCTCTTGAAATCTCATGCAAATCTCATAAGAACTCCATCTAAATCTCAAGAGAGCTCACTCAGATCTCACAAGATTTCTACCCAAATTGCTAAGATTTTGTCCTAATCTCTTTAGAACGCAGTCCAAACCTCATAAGATCTCATTCAAAACTCTCCAGATCTCATCTAAATCTTGTGAGATCTCTCACACATCTCTCACAAGTTCTAGCTCAATGTTGTGAGATCAGTCCAAGTCTTGTTAGAGACTCAGTCCAAATCTCATGAGATTTCATCTAAATCTTGCCAGATCTCAGTCCAAATCTTGTGACTTCTCATCCAAACCTCTCCAGAATTCCGTCCAAACCTCGTGAGATCTCACTCACGTCTCACAAGATTTCTACCCAAATCTCTGAGATTTTGTAAAATATCATGAGAACTCAGTTCAAATCTCATGATATCTCCTTCAAATCTCACCGTATCTCAATCTAAATCTCACGAGACCACTTGCACATCTCTGGAGAGTTCTAGCTATATCGTGTGAAATCATTAAAAGTCTTCTAAAGGACTCAGTCAAAATCTCATGAAATCTTGGGGGGAGGAGAAAGATGGCAGAGGAATAGGAGACCTAAATTTCATCTGGTCCCAGGAATTCAACTAGATAGGGATCAAACCATTCTGAACACCTATGAACTCAACAGGAGATCAAAGAAAAGAATAGCAGCAACTTTCTGAACAGAAAAGTGACCACTTTCTGGAAGGTAGGACATGTGGAGAAGTGAATCCAAGGCAATATTCGGGAAGATAGACGGCGGGGAAGGGGGCCTCCATCAGCCACTATTGGCAAGTGATAGAGCAGCAGAGCACAAAATTGAAACTTTTAGAAGTCTGCTCCACTGAGGGACATCGCTCCAGTGGCTAAGGTGGGGGTGGAACCCTTGCTGAGACAGTGTGGTCTCAGGACGCTCGGGGTCACGGGAAGACCGGGGGTGCCTGAGTGTGGCAGACCTCCCAGGTATCAGAGCAGGGAAGCTGGCTGCAGAGACAGAGCCAAGTGGGCTCTCAGCTTGGGGTTGCCATAAACCATGATCCGTGGCTCAGTCGGGGCACTGCTCTTCCAGCAGGGACCCAACAAGTGACAGATCTGGGGAGACTCCCAACCCTACCCCAGAAGGAGCAGCGCAGGAGTGCACCACAGGGATCTGCTAGCTTTGGAGACTCCAAACAGGGTCGTGAGCCAGAGATAGAAACACTTGGTCACTGGCCGGGTGAGCACGGAGTGCGGCTGGAGACCAGGGAGATGAGAGTGCTTTTCACTGGGGGCTCACTGAGGAGTGGGACCCTGAGTTCTCGGCTCCTCCAGGGTGGAGATTGGGAGGCCACCATTTCCCTCTCATCCTCCAAAGCTGTATGGAAAACTCGCAGGAAAAAAAAGCTCCCAAAAGCAAACCCAAGCAGATTACTTAGCCCGGACCTGGCAAGGGCGGGGCAATTCCGCCTCAGGCAAAGACAGTTGGGAACCATGGCAACAGGTCCCTCTCACAGAAGATCAGCAAGAACAGCCAGCCAAGACCAAGTTTACCGATCAATGAAAATGGCAGAACTCCAGCATTAAGGGAATACTGCACATAGAAGTCATGCTTTTTCCCCATGAATCTTTAGTCTTTCAAAGTTAATTTTTTTAACTTTCTTTTTCTGTTTTCTTTTCTTTTTTTTTTTGAATTTTTCTTGTTCCCTTTTTCAACCAACATCTTATCAATCCCTTTTTTAGAAACTCTTTTTTATTTTTCATTTTTAGAGTCATATTCTATCCCTTCATAGTAATTAACCTTATTTTTGGAATTTAGTTTTTAGTTTTTTTTTTTTAAGATTTTATTTATTTGTGAGAGAGAGAATGAGAGACAGAGAGCATGAGAGGGAGGAGGGTCAGAGGGAGAAGCAGACTCCCTGCTGAGCAGGGAGCCTGATGTGGGACTTGATCCCAGGACTCCAGGATCATGACCTGAGCCGAAGGCAGTCGCCTAACCAACTGAGCCACCCAGCCGCCCTTATTTTTGGAATTTAAAGAGAGTTGTTCTCTCTTTAAAAATTTGGGATACAGTTTCTTCTAACAGACCAAAATATACCCTAAATCTCTAGTGTATGGCTTTTTCTAGTCTCCTGCCTGATCACATTCTCTCCTTTTTTTAATCTTCTTTCTTTTTTCAACCAACTTATCTATCAATTCCTTTTATAAAATATTTTATAATTTTCATCTTTACAATCATATTCCATCCCTTCATTGCATTAACCCTTATTTTTGTACATATATAAGTTTTTCTTTCTTTAAAATTTTGGGAGGCACTTTCTTCTAACAGACCAAAATACACCCAAAATCTAGTGTGTGGCACTGATCTATGCACCAGCCTGATCATATTTGATCATACTCTTTTTTTTTTTAATCTTTTTCCTTTTTTTTTTAATTTCTTTTCCTTTCTTTTCCCCCAGTTTCAGGTCTCTTCTGATTTTCTTAGTGTATATTTTCTGAGAACATTGTTACCCTGTTAGCATTTTGTTCTCTCATTCATCTGTTCTCCTCTGGACAAAATGACAAGATGGAAAAAATCACCTCAGCAAAAAGAAAAAGAGGCAGTACTGACTGCCAGGGACCTAATCAATATGGACATTAGTAAGATGACAGAACTAGAGTTCAGGATGATGATTTTAAAGATACTAGCTGGGCTTGAAAAAATCATGCAAGACGTTAGAGAAACCCTTTCTGGAGAAATAAAAGAACTAAAATCTAACCAAGTTGAAATCAAAAAGGCTGTTACTGAGGTGCAATAAAACATGGAGGCTCTAACTGCTAGGATAAATGAAACAGAAGAGAGAATTAGTGATATAGAAGACCAAATGATGCAAAATAAAGAAGCTGAGAAAAAGAGAGATGAACAACTACTGCATCACGAGGGCAGAATTTGAGAGATAAGTGATACCATAAGACAAAACAATATTAGAATAATTGGGATCCTAGAAGAAGAAGAAAAAGAGAGGGGGGCAGAAGGTATATTGGAGCAAATTATAGCAGAGAACTTCCCTAATTTGGGGAAGGAAACAGGCATCAAAATCCAGGAGGCACAGAGAACCCCCCTCAAAATCAATAAAAATAGGTCAGCACCCCGACATCTAACACTAAAACTTACGAGTCTCAGAGATAAAGACAAAATCCTGAAAGCAGCTCAGGAGAAGAGATCTGTAACCTACAATGGTAGAAACATTAGATTGGCAACAGACCTATCCATAGAGACCTGGCAGGTCAGAAGGGACTGGCAGATTATATTCAGAGCACTAAATGAGAAAAATATGCAGCTAAGAATACTGTATCCAGCTAGGCTGTCATTGAAAATAGAAGGAGAGATAAAAACCTTCCAGGACAAACAAAAACTAAAGGAATTTCCAAACACGAAACCAGCCCACACAGAAATATTGAAAGGGGTCTTCTAAGCAAAGGGAGCCTAAAAGTAACATACACCAGAGGGGAACACAGACAATATACAGTAAAAGTCACCCTACAGGCAATACAATGGCACTAAATTCATATTTTTCAATAGTTACCTTCAATGTAAATGGGCTAAATGCCCCAATCAAAAGACACAGGCTACCAGATTGGATTAAAAAACAAGACCCATTGATAAGCTGTCTGCAAGAGACTCATTTTAGACCCAAAGACACCCCTAGATTGAAAGTGAGGGGGTGGAAAACAATTTACCATGCTAATGGTTACCAAAAGAAAGCTGGAGTGGCAATCCTTATATCAGACAAATTAGATTTTAAACCAAAGACTGTAATAAGAGATGAGGAAGGACACTATATCCTACTTAAGGGGTCTATCCAACAAGAAGATCTAACAATTATAAATAGTTATGCACCTAACATGGGAGCAGCCAATTATATAAGCCAATTAATAACAAAAGCAAAGAAACACATTGACAACAATACAATAATAGTGGGGGACTTTAACAACCCCCTCACTAAAATGGACAGATCATCTAAGCAAAAGATCAACAAGGAAATAAAGACTTTAAATGACACACTGGACCAAATGGACATCACAGATATATTCAGAACATTCCATCACAAAGCAACAGAATACCCGTTCTTCTCTAGTGCCCATAGAACATTCTCCAGAATAGATCACATCCTAGGTCACAAATCAGGTCTCAATCGGTACCAAAAGATTGGGATCATTCCCTGCATATTTTCAGACCACAATGCTTTGAAACTAGAACTCAATCACAAGAGGAAAGTCGGAAAGAACTCAAATACATGGAGGGTAAAGAGCATCCTTCTAAAGAATGAATGGGTCAACCAGGAAATTAAGAATTAAAAAAAATTCATGGAAACAAATGAAAATGAAAGCACAACTGTTCAAAATCTTTGGGATGCAGCAAAGGCAGTCCTGAGAGGAAAGTATATAGCAATACAAGCCTTTCTCAAGAAACAAGAAAGGTCTCAAATACACAACCTAACCCTACACTTAAAGAAGCTGGAGAAAGAACAACAATAAAGCCTAAACCCAACAGGAGAAGAGAAATAATAAAGATCAGAGCAGAAATCAATGAATAGAAACCAAGAGAACAGTAGAACAGATCAACGAAACTAGGAGCTGGTTCTTTGAAAGAATTAACAAGATCGATAAACCCCTGGCCAGACTTATCAAAAGGAAAAGAGAAATGACCCAAATCAACAAAATCATGAATGAAAGAGGAGAGGTCACAACCAACACCAAAGAAATACAAACAATTATAAGAACATATTATGAGCAACTCTATGCCAGCAAATTAGATAATCTGGAAGAAATGGATGGATTCCTAGAGATGTATCAACTACCAAAACTGAACCAGGAAGAAATAGAAAAGCTGAACAGACCTATAACCACCAAGGAAATTGAAGCAGTCATCAAAAATCTCCCAAAACACAAAAGCCCAGGGCCAGATGGCTTCCCAGGGGAATTCTACCAAACATTTCAATAATTAATAATCATTCTTCTGAAACTGTTCAAAAAAATAGAAATGGAAGGAAAACTTCCAAATCGTTTTATGAGGCCACCATTACCTTGATCCCAAAACCAGACAAAGACCCCATCAAAAAGGAGAATTACAGACCAATATCCTTGATGAATATGGATGCAGAAATTCTCACCAAAATACTAGCCAATAGGATCCAACAGTACATTAAAAGGATTATTCACCACGACCAAGTGGGATTTATCCCTGGGCTGCAAGGTTGGTTCAACATCCGCAAATCAATCAATGTGATACAATCCATTAATAAAAGAAAGAACAAGAACCATATGATCCTCTCAATAGATGCAGAAAAAGCATTTGACAAAGTACAGCATCCTTTCTTGATCAAAACTCTTCGAGTATAAGCATAGAGGGTACATACCTCAATATCATAAAAGCCATCTACGAAAATCCCACAGCAAATATTCTCAATGGGGAAAAACTGAGAGCTTTCTCCTTAAGGTCAGGAACACGGCAAGGATGTCCACTCTCACCACTGCTCTTCAACATAGTATTAGAAGTCCTAGCCACAGCAATCAGACAACAAAAAGAAATAAGAGGCATCCAAATCAGCAAAGAAGAAGTCAAACTCTCACTCTTTGCAGATGATATGATACTTTATGTGGAAAACCCAAAAGACTCCACCCCAAAACTGCTAGAACTCATACAGGAATTCAGTAAAGTGGCAGGATATAAAATCAATGCACAGAAGTCAGTGGCATTCCTATACACCCACAACAAGACAGAAGAAAGAGAAATTAAGGAGTCGATCCCATTTACAATTGCACCCAAAACCATAAGATACCTAGGAATAAATCTAACCAAAGAGGCAAAGGATCTGTACTCAGAAAACTATAAAATACTCATGCAAGCAATTGAGGAAGACACAAAGAAATGGAAAAATGCTCATGGATTGGAAGAACAAATACTGTGAAGATGTCAATGCTACTTAGAGCAATCTACACATTCAATGCCATCCCCATCAAAATACCATCCTCTTTTTTCAAAGAAATAGAACAAATAATCCTAAAATTTGTATGGAACGAGAAAAGACCCCAAATAGCCAGAGGAATGTTGAAAAAGCAAAGCAAAGCTGGTGGCATCACAAGGCCAGACTTCCAGCTCTATTACAAAGCTGTCATCATCAAGACAGTATGGTACTGGCACAAAAACAGACACATAGATCAATGGAACAGAATAGAGAGCCCAGAAATGGACCCTCAACTCTATGGTCAACTAATCTTTGACAAAGCAGGAAAGAATGTCCAATGGAAAAAAGACAGTCTCTTCAACAAATGGTGTTGGGAAAATTGTACAGCCACATGAAGAAGAATGAAACGGGACGATTTCCTTACACCACACACAAAAATAGACTCAAAATGGTTGAAAGACCTCAATGTGAGACAGGAGTCCATCAAAATCCTAAAGGAGAACAGAGGCAGCAACCTCTTTGACCTCAGCCGCAGCAACTTCTTCCTAGAAACATCACCAAAGGCAAGGGAAGCAAGGGCAAAAATGAACTATTGGGACTTCATCAAGATAAAAAACTTTTGCACAGCAAAAGAAACAGTCAACAAAACCAAAAGACAACCGACAGAATGGGAGAAGATATTTGCAAATGACATATCAGATAAAGGACTAGTATCCAAAATCTATACAGAACTTCTTTAACTCAACACCCAAAGAACAAATGATCCAATCAAGAATGGGCAGAAGACATGAACAGAGATTTTTCCAAAGATGACATCCAAATGGCCAACAGACACATGAAAAAGTGCTCAGCATCGCTCGGCATCAGGGAAATCCAAATCGAAACCTCAATGAGATATCACCTCACACCAGTCAGAATGGCTAAAATTAACAAGTCAGGAAATGACAGATGTTGGCGGGGATGTGGAGAAAGGGGAACCCTCCTACACTGTTGGTGGGAATGCAAGCCGGTGCAGCCACTCTGGAAAACAGTATGGAGGTTCCTCAAAAAGTTTAAAATAGAGCTAGCATATGATCCGGCAATCACACTACTGGGTATTTACCCCAAAGATACAAATGTAGGGATCCGAATGGGTACGTGCACCCTGGTGTTTATAACAGCAATGTCCACAATAGCCAAACTGTGGAAAGAGCCAAGATGTCCATTGATAGATGAATGGATAAAGAAGATATACACACACACAATGGAATATTATGCTATCGTCAAAAGTAATGAAATCTTGCCATTTGAAATGACATGGATGGAACTGGAGGGTATTATGCTGAGCGAAATAAGTCAATCAGATAAAGACATATATCATATGACCTCACTGATATGAGGAATTCTTAATCTCAGGAAACAAACTGAAAGTTGCGGAGTGGGGGGTGGGGTGGGAGGGATGGGGTGGCTGGGTGAT
>NW_022590024.1:0-32775 GCF_004348235.1 Phoca vitulina
CAACTCTCTCAGTATACCTTTTATATGAAAGGTCACAAAGGAAATGCATAAAAATATAAGAAGTCCTTCTGAACAAGTCTAAATGTAGATATTTTTACTGGGGGACACACAGAATCTCAGAAAAGAATTTAATTCGTGTGCATAGATATTTTAAAACACTTAAGAATTCATTTTAATTAAGAAACATGATCTACTTTGCGATCATGTTAACAGTGAGAAATGTAATCACAGAATTTAGCTAACATACTACATAATTACTCACCCCACACAGAATGAGGGTAAAGGCAAAAGAATTCATATGTTAAGCTAAAAATATGCATGAGAAAATTATAGCATTAACATTCTTAAACTTATCTTTTTTTCCATCTGAAGTGTTTCTCAGTAATTTAAAACCCATAATTGGGCAATTTCTAGATAGGTGGGGTGGTGAGCGGGTTAGGCTAGGCGTCTACTGACTGGAAAACAGAAAGCAGCAGATTGATTAAGATTATATACAAGTGGGAACAAATTTTGGCTTTGGTATGCTATTGTTAAGAGATAGCCATTTATCTTTGTGCAATGCTGAATAGATAAAGGATTCTGACAACTTGGTCTAGTCAGGATTGCATATTTGTGACCTTAAACAATAAATCTAATTGCAGACCAAACATCAAAAAGTAGCTTTCAAACAAAAAAGGGCATGTACAAATGAATTTGCAATTTCATTATGATGGAAGTTTGGTTCTTTCAGCAGAACCCTGTGGGAAGCACTTCATATTGATAAAGTCTTAGCCTGAATTCAAAAGGGGCCATTCTTCTTTCCATTCATGTGTATAAGGTCTGTTAATGTAATTGAGGGTCAGATGTCTATGTCAAAAGAACAAAAAAGTAATTATTCCCCTAAAAAGAGTCTTTAAAATAATAATATCGCCCTGCATTTTGATACCAAGAGTATTGTCTGAGCCTTAGCCTAACTATGAAACACTATCGTAATCTGAGTTAAATGTAAAAAGTATGGTATGCACAGAAAGATTTATACAGAACAGACCCCATTAGAAGGGGCCTCACTATTTAACAGATCCAGTTATTATAATGCAAATCAAATTACTTTCTACATTCACGTCTTAAGGCTCACTGATTTCCTCAACAAATACTGACTGAATGCCTACTATGTGTAAGCACTAGTTTCAGATCTAAGGAGGTAACAGCGGACAATACAGAATCTCTGTTTCCATACAGGTGACATTCTGGGCCAGGGAAAGGTACGAGGAAAACAAGTAAATATATCTGGTGGTGATAAGTGCTATGGCAAAACACGACGCAGGGGAAGAGGAGAAACAGATGTGGTCGGGCCTTCTTATCTTAGGTAGTGTAATCCAGAAGGGCCTCTCCAAGAAGGTGAAATTTGATGATGTGATCAGAAGCCTTACAGGATGGAGGGAAGAGTATCTGATTGAAGGAAGAGCAAGCACAAAGCTCCTGACTAGGAGTTTTCGTGGCACTGAAGGAGAACAGCAAAGTAGATTACTGTAGCTGGAACAAAAGAGGGGAGGGAAGCTGTATTAGGAAAGGAGGTCACAGTCACAGTGGAGGAGGGAAGGAGTGGTCCAAAGTTCTTGGTAGGGCCCTTTAGGCATGGTAAAAAAAAAACCAAAACAAAACCTCAGCAGAAGAGTGACAAAGACCTGTCTTAAATTTTAAGATAATCTTTGGTTGCTCATTGGAAAACAAACCACAGGAAGGCAAGGTTAACAGCAAAGAGGCGAGGGGTGCCTGGGTGGCTCAGGCGGTTAAGCGTCTGCCTTCAGCTCAGGTCATGATCTCAGGTCCTGGGATGGAGCCCCAGCTCCCAGCTCAGCGGGGAGTCTGCTTCTCCCTCTCCCTCTGCCTCTCCCTCTGTTTGTGCTCTGTCTCTCTTTGTCTCTCAAATGAATAAAATCTTTAAAAAAAAAAAAACCAGCAAAGAGGTGAATTAGGAGGGGAAAGACGATTGTGGCTTGACTAGGTCATTAAGTGGTAGAGGTAGAGAAAAGTGGTAAGACTCCAAAGGTATTTCAAAAATAGAGTTGGTGGAATTCCTTGATGGTACAAGAGAAAGAGAAAATTTACAAATTATTAAAATTTTTTTTTTAAAGATTTTATTTATTTATTTGAGAGAGAGAGAATGAGAGACAGAGAGCATGAGAGGGAGGACGGTCAGAGGGAGGAGCAGACTCCCTGCAGAGCAGGGAGCCCGATGCGGGACTCGATCCCGGGACTCCAGGACCATGACCTGAGCCGAAGGCAGTCGCTTAACCAACTGAGCCACCCAGGCGCCCCAAATTATTAAAATATTTTTGATTTGAGCAAGCAAAAGGATAAAACGTCCGTTTACTGAAGTGAGGAAGACTACGGGAAGAACAGGTTTGAGGAGAAAATCAGTTTTATTTCGGACATGGTAAGTTTGAGATGACTGTTACCTACAAATGGAAATGTTAATGAAACAAGTGGCTGCTGTACAGGTTTGGGGGTCAAGGAAGAGGGGTGATTCATCTATAAGTAGAACTTAAATCCACAGTACAATCATCTAGGAAATAAGTGCCAATAGAGAAAATACCCAGGGACTGAGTGTATTTTATTTCTCTATTATCTTATAGTGCAGAAAATCTGTTCCATAGGAAAAAAACAAAAAACAAAGTCATTTCTCTTCCTAAAGAAATTGTTCTCTAATACAAAGTCTCATTTTTATTTTTGAGCGTGCATAAATATAATGCCTATAACTCATGTACACACAGACTTTTCTATTAGTTAGCCTATAAATGGCATAAATATCTAGTAAGAGTCAATCGTAGTTACTGAATCTCTACATTTGCAAGGTTATGTGCAAGGTTCAGGAAAGAGGAGGAGGAAAAAGTGCAGCACCATATCAAACAACTTAGGTGATACACAACTTATTAGAGAGGTTCAGGCTGGAATTATACACTGTGGAGAAGAAAGTATAAAGTTTAATACTGTTATTAGAATAATATACTTGGTCAAATGCCAATGAGAGGGGGAACCCACAAACACAATTTTTTTTTTAAATTGTAAGTGTAAATGATAGTTAAAAAAAAAAACAAAACAATTTGCCCACAAAGATTCTTTGTCTCACGCTTAATTTCCATGAAATTATTTCCAGGAGATACTTTTATTTTTATTACCAAATTACACCAGCAGATGTCACTAGTAAACCATTTTTTGAAGAGTTTGTAGCTCTGTGAGGTGATTTATCATTTTTTGCATGTTTTCCCTTAAAAACACATTTACTGACATTTGAAATGTTGTTAATCTTAGCTACATTGCATTAAATTCCCACAAGTAAATATCGTCATATTAGACTTTTAATTACAGCTGATGTTCATTCCTATCATTCTATACAGTTATGAAATCTTTAAGAACACCCCGCCATTTGACACCAACATAAAATCTGATATGTACATGTGCTATATCATTATGGTCTCTATTAAGCTGAAAACAATGAAAACTATTTTGTTTCCCACTTTTTTTATTTGGTAAACATAATGGAATATAAAAGATGTAGTACTCAATAAATCTTTAAAATATTTCTTGAAGGCAGTGCATGCTACAGTGGAAAAGACTCTTGATTTGAATGATTCACAGTCATAACTTCACTACCAACCTGGAGTAAATCATTTAACTTTAGGGTTCAATTTTGTTGTCTGTTAAACAAGAGCCTGGAAGTAAATTACCTTCATAATTGACTGACTGAATGTCTTCTAATTCTGAAATTCTACCAATTATTTTATCATTTTATTTACTGCTAGTGTTATTAGAAATCACAATAGAAAAATAGAATGAATTATTCTGTCACTAGTAACATAAACAAAAAATTGATCTCACCATCGAGAATAAAAAAGTTTTTTAAAAACCATACAAAAAACCCCCCTGAATTTGCCTTGAGATTACTGGCCTGCTACTAATATTATTACATTTGCTTATTGTTTTGTAATACTTACTGATGTGGAACTTATTCCCGCAAAGGTTCAAAGGGAACCTTTTCTTTTTTAACTTTAAGATTACAAGACCAACTATTGGATTAGTCTGCTATAGAAAGACCTGATAAGAAACACCATCAAATAAAAGAAGGAATTCTATAGATATAATCTCAATAATGATTAAATGTTACATTATTATCTATATTAAATATCAATGCTGAAATATAATTAATGAGAAAACGTAAAAATGTTGTTTATATACATATGAAAAAGTGGTCAAAAAGAAATATCTGAAACCCTTGATAGTAGGCTACCTAATGAAGTCGAATGGGTTAAGATGCATGAAAAGAACATAACCTTTTACTCTCTATTTATATATTACTAAAAAAATTTTTACAAGTATATATTTATATATTGTGTAGTTTCATTTAAAACATCAATACTTGAGTACTTAGGAACAGATTAAACAGTGCAAATTATTCATCTCTATTTCACCCCCACAATGGCAGAGAATGTAAACTCAAAGTAGTCAACTTCACTGTTGTAAAAGTTTTGTAAAATTACTAACTAAAGTAGATAGTTTAGATTAAAATTTTCAGAAACTATATCCCCAATCAACATGGATAATTAGGTGACTACAAGGATTAAAAAAAGAAAGAAAGAAAGAAACATGCATTAAGTATCAATTTCAGAGTTCTGTCCATTTTTAATCACTGAATTGATTAAAAGGAAACTCAAATATTGATTAAATATTACATCATCTATCTTTATTCGCTCAACAGTCATTTCTTTATTGGGCAGCTAATACACAGAAAACACTGTATTGCTTATTTCTTGAGGAAGGGAAAGATAAATTATATGCCATCTCTGACCATTAAAAAAAAGGTATATGCAAAGCTCTGTGTTTGTTTCTCATAAGAATAAAAATAACCTTGACTAAAAGTTATAACCTTGACTACAAGTTATGACACAAAATTTCTTGTATCAGTAGTGCTTCTCAAGAGTTTAATTACTCTACCGTGCTTTATATTTATAATTCAGCTTCAAATTTCTTTGTCCAGTCTTTTTCTTCATTTATCTTCTTAAATTATTTGATTTGAGAAAAGCAGTACATGCAAAACCATAATTAACGATGCTAAAAGACTGGCAATAAATAGAGATGAATTAGATTTAAAATAGTTGAGTACATTGATAAGCCTTAAAATATTCTATTCTGTTGATTATATTGTAATCACCTAAGTCACTCAGTATCAAAAACAAGTTACATTATTATATGTGAACAAAATTATTTAAAACAGAAAATGCTTAAAGTTCAGGCATATAGAAGGTATAAAAAGAATGACATATAAAGTTAATTATAAATAATAGTTACAGATAATAGCTGAATCAAAATCAAAGTTTTGATTTGTCTAATTATTACTGGTATTAAAAACATAAATATATTTGGAGTGAATATGACTGAAAAGTTTAATGTGAAAGTTAAAAAAGGAACCAGAATGCCTATTTAAATGCTTCAAATTTGTGACTCATTGTTGTATTTATTATAAAGAAAACTCATGCAATTTTATATAGTTTTTTTTTTTAAATGAAAGAAAAAGTCCATGATTTTACTGAAATGTTTTAATACACTTGGGCACCCTGGGTGGCTCAGTGGGTTAAGCATCCAACTCTTGATTTCAGCTTGGGTCATCAGGGTTGTGAGATCGAGGCCTGCGGGCAGGCTCCTCGCTGGGCATGGAGCCTGCTTAAAATTCTCTCTGGCCCTCTGCCCCTCCCAGCCACCCCACCCCCGCCCCCGCTCATACACACTCGCATGCGTTCTCTCTCTCTCTCTCAAAAAGAAAAAAAGTTTTAGTACAGCATTGGAAGATCTTAAAATCATATATCCTAAACCAATACAGCATTGAAAATGACATATTCCTGAATCTAGTTGACTTCTAAAAAAGGAAGGTTATAGTATATCCATAAGTTGATTAATATATTTATGTTAGAGACTGAGCAGCCCTGGTATATTCTTATTTCTCTGGCTCCCTTTTCTGGCTAGATATATGCCAAGTCTAGCCCATTCAGCAGAGTTGGACAGGATTAATGTATTTGGTGGTTTCCTAATGTTAATGAAAATGTCAATGTTTCCACAAGGGATGTGCAAGTTCTGGGATTAGGCTGCTCTTGAGGCCATCTGCATCATCTTTGTTGAACTCAACTTAAAGTTAAATTTTTCTTATTTTGTTTTGAAAACTCACATAAAAGAATAAACCACTTTTTCTAATTAATTTTCCTAATCCATTTTCAAGTGTAGAAACTCATCTAAGTACTCAGTTATAAATTAGTAACTGAAACTTGATCAACAACTATAGAATTTTGGTTGACACCTGTTTATCATAAGAATAACAAAAAAAGATCGACATGGAATTAATTCCAGCCTTTTGTTTTCGTTTTGTTTAAAAAAACAAACAAACAAACAAAACACTTCACTGTCTTAATCACATAGCATGCTCCAATAGCTTAAATCAACAATTTCAATTTACCACTCAGAACTTGGGGTGCTCAATTAAAATACATTCATTGCTTACATACACACAAGAGACTTTTTCTCTTAGATCTAATATTATTTGACTAATAGACTGAGAGAGCTCAGTTTCAGTCTGCATATGGCACTGTATATGAGAAAGCAAAATAACTAATGTTATGTTCCTATCTTAAGAACCTCATACAAAAATCTGAAGTCGGAATAGCAACAAATCAAGAAATTTGAGGACGATTATTTTCTTTGCTTCATGAACACATTATATATCTTCAAACTAATTTTCAATTGGATTTCTTTAAATATAAGTGAATTCTCCAAGAGCATCAAAAATGTTATTTTTGATTCTGGCAAATATTTTACAGTACTTTATTTCATATGGAATGGAACATTGGTGTTTAGCTTTGTTCTCAAGAACCTAAGGGATGTTACTGAAGCAGGCAGCAGTTACGGGTAATCAAGTGTGTTTGTAAGTCCCCAGATGATTATTGTGCACTTTTTCTGGTGTGTCCTAAATATGAACCAAGAATCACCTACAGAATGTTTCTAAAAGAAATGCTAATTAGGATGAATTTCCCTCCCAAAATGAAACAGTAATAGCAATACTAGTCAAGCTTTAAAATACTTGTAAAAGGAGTAGATTTGAGTTGTATTGGACCTAACATGAAAGGCCTGTTTGCAGTTGCTGAGGAAATGGCATGTGTTTAGACCTGACAAATTAACTAGAGGCAAAAGCCAAATTTAAGATCAAAATGGTGTTTTATGTAAATCCAAGGAAAAACTTTGCAAGTTCCTTAAGATCATGGCATTGCAATAGCCACAAATTATTTACATTAAACAGAATTATAACCACAATTCTGAACCAATCCATTTTTTAAAGACTTCAAGACTGGCAAGTATTTTCATTTTTTCTCCCTCCCATAATGGTTGTAAAAGATTAAAACAAATGTTTTCAATTATACAGAATCTTTGAATCAACATTAATTTGTTTTCAAATGCATGTTGGTATCTATGTCATTAAAATAATAATGGCAATTGGTTTTCATACTGAACAAAATAAGCAGCTATTTGAAACTATAACATTAGGCCATGCTTTTTCATAAGTTTATGCTTATTCAGTATCAAAGTTCAAATCTAAAAATAAAATACGCCATCTATAGGTAATGGAGTAAAAACAAAATTTTGGAAGCTTTTAGAAAACTATTTTCTGATTGAGCACTACAGAGTATCCTAACTCTAAAAGAAATACATTTATTTCAAATACTGCAGCGTACTTCATGCATCTCAAAGATTATGAACTTAATTTGTGGTATGTATAATAGAAATTGGGCAAGTTAACACATACTGGAATTTTGTTGGCCGAAAGTATTAGAAAAATGGAATACTGGAACCTGAGAGAATTATATTTTACAAATTAAGAAACCAAGGCCCAAAGAGGTTAAGTGATCTCCCTGAAAACAGTTTGTTCCTAGACACCCTCACACAACACTAAAATCATTCTACATCCCAGTCAACTCCCTTTCTGCCTGCTGAGGTCTCCCTGTGGAGGAGAAATACCACAGAGAAGCAGTGGGACCTTGGGCCATAGAAAAGAAACCACAAAACATGTGAACACAGAGAGCAATGCTCTTCCAACTAGTTCTATGCAAAGACTTTACACAGGACTGAAGCGCATGGAACCAATTTCCATTTCCTCGCTTCCACATGTCTCCTAGCTAAACCTGACGTACTGGGGAGTGTCCTTTGGTCAAGACTCCATGCTGGCCTCTCTCACCCACTTCCTCTTCGACAATAGCTATTATTCACAGCAGTCTCTCCAGGACTTCCTGGACAATCATAAGGCCTACCCTTGGTATTAATTTGCCACCTTTAGCAACAAAAACTCCCAAAGCACCTCAATGTAAACATGAATACAAAAAACAGTACTGAACTGAAGCTTCACTGTGTTTCATTACAGACCAAGTTAGAAACTGGACTTCTGAAAGAGACTCTCCTTTATCTGTCTCTCAGTAGCGAAC
The DNA here is from genome assembly GCF_004348235.1 of Phoca vitulina. NCBI lineage: Eukaryota > Metazoa > Chordata > Mammalia > Carnivora > Phocidae > Phoca > Phoca vitulina. The sequence goes on from NW_022590024.1 coordinate 8,496, forward strand.
TCTATTAGTGTTACGTTCAGATGCATTTCACACTTTCTCACCTCTCTCATTTTGGTCATCCGTGGTCCTTCCATATGCAATGACCTCTTTAACTACCCTCCTTTTTTGAGAGAATTCCTACTAAGTCCATCAGGATGGCATTTCCTCCCACAATCAGATGTGACTGTTTCTTTCTCAAATTCCCTTTGCTCTTTGTATATTTTTAGCACCTTTTATTTGAATCTGACTAATATGATAGTAATTTCCATGGTTATCTAATCCACTCTACCAAATTTAGGGTTTCTTACGACATTTTGTGTGTCCATATTCCACAAATCAAAGGAGCATTTTACAGAGTTTACTTCTTTATTAATGAAGTTGGGAAATATTCCGCATTTTGTTGCTGTAATATTTATTAAGTAATTAGAGTATCCAGGAATATGAATTCACGGGCTGTATCAGGAAAGGTGAGTTCTCAAAGTGCGGGCTCTGAAGCACCTCAGCATCTGATGGTAACTTGTTAGAAATGCAAATTCTTGGTCCCCACCCCAGACCTACTGAATTCAGAAACTCTAAGGGGCCCAACAGTGTAAAACCTGTACAATCGCCTTTTAACAGAATCTTCACGTGATTCTAATGCATGCTCAAGTTGGACAACCACTGGGTGAGGTTATGTTGCCGTAATAAAATTTCAATGGCTTTCAACATTTTTTTTTTCTTGCTCATGTTACATGTCAAACAAGGGTTGGCAATGGCTCGTCTTATAGGTCATTTTTATTTCAGACGTTAGGGTGAGGAAGGAGCATCTATCAGATCTGCTGGTTGTCAGAGCAGAGAAGAAAAGAGAATATAGGACACTATGTTCTGACTCAAAACTTCTGCTCATAAGTAAACATAAATCATTTCCACTCTTATTTTATTAGTCAAGGCAAAGCTAAGGACTGGCATGAGGCCAATAAGATAGGGAGGAGCAGCAAAGGTTTCTGAACAATAACACAGTCTACCATACGGGCCAGGTATATTATTCTTGAAGATCAATTGTATTTGTTTATTACATTTAAGGAAATTCAAAGCACAATTCCCCCTTTCCTCCCAAATCCTACCATCATTTAGTTTTTTTCACAGTAACTTTAATATCTCACTTTAAATAATCCTAAAATCTTTTGGTATTGGTTTCAGAAATAGGCTTATCTAAAGCATACTAATTAGTATTTTACATATATGCATAAACGTGTGTGTGTGTATGTGTTCTAGGCTCCATTTTTTCCTATTTATTAAAGCATTCAGGAAGTTAACATTGTTCAATTATGTATCCCAAGTGCCTACAGCAATGCATAACATATTAGTCACTCAAAAGATATATGTTGAAAGAGAGAAATTTTTATCTGTGTAGTAACTGATAACATCATACTTCATATATTTCTAATTGGGTACCAACTTTTTTGGATTCTTTTTTTTAACAGCAATTCTAGAGTTTGGGGGTTTTTCACATTCAGTTTCTAAAGAAATTTGTGTATATTTTTTGAGAAACTTTTTAAAAAAGATTTGATTTATTTTGAGAGAAAGAGAGAGAGAGAGCACGAGCAATGGAGAGGGGCAGAGGGGGAGGGAGAAGCAGACTCCCCGCTGAGGAGGGAGCCTGACCTGGGGCTCGATTCCATGACTCCGGGATCAACACCTGAGCCAAAGGCAGATGCATAGCGGACTGAGCCACCCAGGTGCCCAGAAATTTGTATATGTTTAAATTAGCTACCCTGACACTTATTAACAACTTCCAATGATTGTCCTTAATATCAATTTGTATTAATTTTTTGTACTGATAATTTGGCATGAATTTATATAGACATAAATATGCATAAGTAAGTCTAAAATATGAGTCGCTCATCTTTTTTTAATGTTTTTTTTTTTTTTTAAGTAGGCTCAATACCCAACATGGGGTTTGAAATCATGACCCTGAGATCAAGAGTTGCATGCTCTATAGATTGAACCAGCCAGGTGCCCCTAGAGCTATTTTAAATACCTCAAATGCAATGTAAGTGACTGTAATGTAAAACTATCAAGTCTAAAAGGCAGGACTGGGACGCTGATATAGTTAGCTTGTTAATTGACTAGGATCTGTACCTGAGTAAAAAAAGTAAGACCATAAAGTTTGTAGATTGGGGCATTATTCACACTCATTCATCATTCATTCACTTATTCACACATTCAATATTTCACAAATATTTACTCTGAGTTGACTATGTACCAGGCAGGTTGCCAAGTGCTGGGAATAGCTATTTTCCCTGTTTTCCAGAAGTTCACCATCCAGTGAGGTATACATATAAGTGAAAAGTGCTACAATATTACAGAAAGTGTATCAATATAAGGGACACAGTGTTTGTAGGAGCACAAAGGAAGGGTGCCTAACCTTGGCTTTGTCATGGAAGGCTAGCCAGAAAAATGCCATATTTAAGGTGGTATGTAAAGGAAGAAGGGGAAGAAGAAAGCAGGGAGAGACAGTATCTATAAGATTTAGAGAAAAGAGAACATTGAGTATTTTGGGAACTGAGGAAGTTTAATGTAACTGGAGCCTGGAGACAAGGAAGCAGAGTGGAGGGAGACTGGCACAGGCCAGACCACCCCAAATTGAGTTTGAAATTTACCTATAAGGCAAAAGGCCCTATGCTCCACAAGAATGACATGACCAGATTTGTGTTTAACAATGATATTCCAAGTGGAGTTTTCAGGACCTACTACTGAATCTCATCTCATTATTTACTTCTAAATTAATCTAATTTAGTAATATTTGTTTAAACTTTGTAACATGTCAACTTACAAACTGAATTCTGTTGAAAGCAACAGATATTAAAGCCATCTAAAAACTTATATTGTTCTTTAAGATAATAGATTAAACCACACATCAACTTTAAGACAGATTTTTAATATCTTTTGATAGATTAACAAATTAGTTTAAAAATAATAACTCCTTTCAAAACCACAACTAAATACAGACATAAAGTATGAAACTTAATGACACTATAAAATCAAGGTCATGGGGCACCTGGGTGGCTCAGTCAGTTGGGCGTCTGCCTTCGGCTCAGGTCATGATCCCAGAGTCCTGGGATCGAGCCTCGCATCGGGCTCTGTGCTCAGCAGGGAGCCTGCTTCTCCCTCTCCCTCTGCCTGCCTGTCTGCCTGCTTGTGATCTCTCTCTCTCTCTCTCTCTGTCAAATAAATAAATAAAATCTTTAAAAAAATAAATAAATAAAATCAAGGTCATTAACACTAGCTGTTGCAGTAAACAAGCCAAAAAATCTCAGTGCTTTAACATAATGAAGACCGATTACTTGCTTGTCACCATCCAAGTAGGAATTCATCTAGACTGTCTCTGCCTCAGAGAGTAACCTCATTTCTGGCAGCCATAATGGAGTTCTAGATATTGCTCTGTGTGCATATGATTAATAAAGTCACATCATTTATTGTGGGAACAGGGAAGGATGATGAAAACTAAGACTACCAATGAGTCATTTCAGATGAAGTTATATACTTTTGTGTAACTAACACCATATCCAGAGAACTATGAAGCAATCCTTATTCTTCTACACATTCATTTGTTTGTCCCACAATTATTAAGCACTGAGGCAGCAGAGTTAAAAGGGGAGGGCTACAGAATCAGACAAGCAAGTTGTATAAATCCTGTGTCTGTTTACAGGTAAAATGCAAAAAATAGCACCAACTTCATATAATTATTATACTAAGTGCTCAATATCACCTATTACTACTGCTTCTGTTATTACTGTGAAGTTACAAACTACAAAGGTGAGTGTATGGTAGTTCCTGTCCTCAGTAGTGGGAGGACTATAAAGAAAATGTAATAATCCCTACCCATGTCAAACTCATCAGCTTAAACCCTAAATTGAAAGATTGAGCCACGAATAGCAAGAGGAAATTGGACAGCATCTGCCAGGACATTAACACCATTATCTAAAAGGTCCAACATTACAGCCCTCCCTCCAAAGATACAAAGATATAATCACATTATAACCTAATTATTTACAAATCTGGGACAATACATATGACATAAACTGTCAAATGAAAAGTTGACTGGACCTGGAAAGGATTCCACAGACATATGAATGCGTAAACTGTGGCATATAAGGGAACATTACTCAGCAGTGAAAAAAAACGAACTGGTGATATACTCAACAGAACAGATGAATCTCAAAAAAATGTGGAGGAGAAGCCAGACCCAACACTGTATACTGTGTGATTCTACTTATATGAAATTCTAGGGAAAGAATCTCATTTATAGTGACAGGAAGCAGATCGGCATTTCCCTGGTACCAGGGATGGGGTAAGGGTAGGAAGTGACTGCAAAACTGAATGCACAAGAGAACTTGTAGAGACTAATGATTAAATCACTTGACCTCAGAGGGCTTCCGTTTCCTCAAATGTAAAATCACATAGTATGACTTCCCGTAAGAGCACTGCTGTAGGACATAGAGTTAGGTCTGAAACAGAGAAGGTGCTCAATATATTGTTACTGCCTGGGGTTTTGTTGGTGGTCTTTTGGGAGGAGACGGGGAAAGCGCCAGAGGGTTTGAGCATCGTAACACATAGCTTTCTAAACACAGGATTAAATGCCTGCAATTAAAGAGTTATAAAAATCTCAAAACTACTCACTGAACACAGAATTTATCGTCCTTTAGGCATTATAATTTTAAGATGACAAAACCAGCAAATCAACCTCAGGGAGGGAAATGAGTGACAAAAGACAGAAAAGATGGAGCACTAGGGGAGGGTGTGGAGGAGAAGGGGCTCCTGAAGTTTTCTTAATCCCTTCTAAGAGGATCTCACGGGAAATCCTAAGTTTGATGGCTCTTACCAGCCTTAGAACTCCACTTCTGCAAATATTTTGGGGGGATTGAGTTGAGTAATGGAGGGAAGAAAAAGGGACTGTTTGCAGGGATACCCTGATATTTTTTGAGAAACTTTAGAAAGGGATGTTTTACTTTCCCCCAAGCTTTATTAAAAGTAAAATTCTACACAGATAAAAAACTAAAATAAAAAGGTTTTAATTCATCAAACTACTTGGAAAAATGAAGTTTTTTTTAACACACACACAAAACACAATGAATTTATATGCAAACAGTCTTCTTTACCTCAAAAACAAAAACCAACCCTATCTGACCAGCCTGAATGAGGAACAAGCAGTTTTGCAACACAGTTCAGTAAACAAACAGTAAAGCCATCTGGAAGGTATTTCTGAGATATCAATCATGTGGCATTGATAATTTAGAAATGCAAGAGAAAGGAAAGACAGCTATTCTTACTTGAGCAGTGTTTCACTTACTGGAGCCAACAACATTAATGACTTAGAATGGTCTTAAGGTTATCATGAATTTCGGCAGAAATGACTGGTTCATCTACAAATAGGTCGAGAGATATATATGTTCTGCTATAGTGAGAGGTTAACTCTTTTCTTTCTAGTGAACATTCTTCTCCCAGTTTAGACTCCATAATTAATTTATGATAAGCCAGAGTCTGAGATTCTCATTTTTAGTTCTGGCTCTTTGACTAAACAGTTACAAAACCTTAAACAGAAACATACTGAGATTCTCAGCCTTAGTTTCTCCAAGTATAAAATGAAAGGACTGAATTGAACGGTCCTTCAGATTCTGCAAAACTTAAAAATTCTGATGCAAATTATCCACAAATTTTTATGATTTGCTCAAGCCTGATACAGTCCCAGTTTGATTCTAGGTTTCGAAGTAAAACCAAAGTAAAAAACCAAATCAATACCAAATTTGTATGAGGTGCACTGGAACATATTCTAGAGACCACTGAAGATACCTTCTTTGTTCTAAGTAGAAAAAATATTGTATAATTAACACTCTACCCAAAGTAAAAAAACTTCTAATACCAACTAAATAGTCAAATGGTCAAAATCATATTTTACCTTCAAGGGCTTATCTATTTCTGTATTAGTCCATCATATTTCCATATGTGGAAATTATCTGAGCTCTGTTGAATTAAGTACTATAGCAAATAACCAGGGTATACCGCTTACAGTACCATCTACATTTTTTATAAGCTGACTTTCTGCAACATACTCTTGCTTTTACCAGTTTTGAAAGGTGAAACATTCATGTGCAACATTTTACAGGAAAATATTGTAGAGTATTTAATGTGTATATAATCTAATATTTAGCAAGAAAATATCTCAGAACATTTAACAAACCTCCACTGGGAAATGTTTAAGAATATATTAAAAAGCTGACAAGATTTATATACACACACAGTTTTAGGATTACCTATGTTCTGCTTTAAAGATGGCAAAACTGATGTACGGGCACACCTAAGTAATTCTAATTACATCTTAATTCCCTCCTAAATACCATCCTAGCTAATGTCTGTTCCTTATAGTTTTTTTATTTTCCTTCGCATATGTAAACTGAGATGCTGGGGAGTCAAAAGCAGTAACAGTATTTAAAAATGCAGAAAGTACTTTCTTTTCAGTGCTACATGATTAGGGGGCCCTGTGGAGCTTGGTAGTAGGGGAAAATGGGAGGAAAACTTTAAAATCCAAACTAGCTTGGCTTTTCTCACTATGAGACTCTAACTTGGTGAAAAATGTATTTTGTCTTCCAACAAGTTTGTATGTGTGGGCTATATTTTAGGTTTTCAGTATCCTGCCAGACAAATACTTAATACACAGAGTGGTTTTTTTTTTTTTTTTAATTTTTGGTAACAGTATATCAACACTCCACATTCTTAGAGTTAGTCCAGTACCCTTTCCTAGAACATATAGTCACCCAACAGCCAAGTGGCTAATAGGCAGGCTTTGGCCTTAAGGAGCCTGTATCGGTTGCTAGAACTTAAAGATGGGAATTTACTTTGACTTCAAGCCATGCCTTGTTCTGCATCTCATTTTTGTAGAAGAAAGGGAAGGAAATTCAAGCTTCAGAGGCAAAATTCCAAGAGGCTAAAGAGGAGGGAGAATTAAGTGAAAGGACAAAAGACAATCACACAGTAGGATAAAAGAATTATAATATTCTGGTATTTAGTTTGAAATAAAATTACCCAATGTAATAATAACACTTCACATAACTTTCTTTTTTAAGTAGAAAAATTGTAGAGGTCTGAACGTGGAGATAAGAGCTTCTCAAATATTCATTCATGTAAATGAAAGAGAAAATGAAGAAGAAAGAGGTTAAGGGTTATTTGTTCTAGAAATACAACAGATGCCTCTTTTCTCCTTAAGGGAAAAAAGATTTCTTTAGAAACCTGTGCACTTAGAAATCATATTTTATAAATGTCTTGTCCGGCCTTCTTTAGTATGAGAACATGGACTTGAAAATACGGTATTTCTTTCTCAAGAGTCCATTCATTCCTGCCACAAATTCTACACTGGAGTCCATAGAGCACATTTGCCATAAGACTTCGAAAGCACAAAGTATCCGGCATCTTTTGGCCGTTCCAAAAACGAAGTCAGCAAGTCAGGAGGGAAGAATGGACTGGTGGAACCTAAGAGACATGTATGGGGTAGAACACGAGGGAGCTAATAAGCAGAAAAGCATGGACAGAGAGGAAAGCTTTGAGGGAAGCACGCAGATTGTTATAAGCCACATTTGTGAAGACATTTCAAGTGAGTCTGGAGTTAGCCCTGAAAGGCACAGCATAATTCACAAATTTACAATTACCATTTTAGCTTTGCCTACCCGTAACGGAAGTAGCTGGCTGAAGAGTGAGAGCCAGGTCCTAAGGGAATGTGGGAAAGAAAACCAGACACTGAGAGGGTTTCACTTTGAGTGTTGAGCAGCTTTCAGACCTGAAAGTTCTGTTGGCATTTTTAGCTCGGGAAAGGAAGGCCTTCTGAATTACCACCACCCTCCTTCCACCCACTCTAAAGACCGGTCTAGAGATCTATGTTTCCCAAAACAGTACAAAATTCATTTCATAAATATCGTATCTGGTATCCTGTTTAAAAACACTCAAATTTCATTTAGTTTCACTAGTACACTGGAGACCAACTCTATCTACATTGTTAGCATAGAACTCAAGCACCCAAAGTAAATAGTGCTTACCAAACAATGGTCTGGGGTGGGGGGGAATGCAGATAAACAATAAGGAGAGACTTGAATTACTTGAAAGCAAGTTACTTAATGGCCTGGCCCGAAGTTCCTTTCTCTATAAGATAGGAGGAAAAAACAAAACTCCCTTAAAAAATTGTAGTGAACATGAAATAAAATGAGGTAACATAAAATCATCTATCAAGAGCAGTGCCTGGCACTTGATAAGTATTCAGTATGTGTTGGGTTCTCCCTTCACCTAGGGTCTTGTATTCTTCAATATGTGGTGCTCTCCCTTCCCCCACTCTTGGTATTTGGAACTTTTCTCTCAATCTATGATCTCGGCTATTAAAAATCTACATGCAAATCCCAAGTGATGCTTTCATTTTGTGAGCAATAAGATATTTGCTCTATTTTTCCTTTATAACCATAGTTTCTTAGAAGGACTAAAGATCGTGGAAACACAAATATCAATGGATGAGAGAAAGAGAAGACTTAAAATAATAATAGGAGTAAATAGCAAGGAATAAAGGACACTAGGAAAGGACAGTACCCTTGAAGTCGAATGCTGTCAAGAAGGTTAAAAGGAAAATATTTCTGAATAAGAACATGGGTAAGTGGTAACAATATTTACATAATGTTTTATTGGAGCCTCATAATATCCATTTTACAGATAAAAAGATTGAGGTTTAGGAAGACAATTGTCTTGTCTAGGATTGTTAAGTTAGTAAGTTATTAGATGAGGAACCAGAATTAGAATCTAAGACTTTTCACTCTAAATCCTATATTCATTCATTCTATTATCCATTCTAGACCTAATGAAGACAGAACTCAAACTCTGAGAAGTCAAAAGTTTTGGATGGAAAAATGCGATCACTAGATAAAATCAATAAATGTGAGGTTTTTAACAATAAAATGATGAAGAAAGGCATGATAACAGCTTACCAGGTAGAAAGATCCAACTTCAGAAATGAAAAAATTTAGGCATAATAAAAAGTTTAAAGGTGAAATTCTCCAAAGCGAAGAAGTTTGGTTTATGCCCTGAGAAACAGAAAGGATTTTCCAAGAGCTCTACATTCCAAAGTAACATACTGTAAAAGTCCTCAATAGAGACAGCAATATCATAACAATCAAAAATAAAATGACGGCTCCATAGTCAATCAGGACATCAATCAGAATCACCACAATGCTGGGAACAGAAGGATCCATAGAGATCATCTCTAGTCTTATATCTGCTAAAGTATCACTGTCCAACAGAAATATAATGCAAGCTATGTGTATATAATTTTAAATCTGCTAATGGCCATATATTAAAAAGAAAAGTGAAAGATGAGAAATTAATTTCAATAATATATTTTACATAACCCAATATATCTAAGATATATCATATCAACAAATAATCAACATAAAAGAATTATTAGTGAGATATTTACACCTTTTTCTGCACTAAGTCTTCAAAATCTAGTGTGTGCTTTATACTTATAGCACACTAAATTTGGACTAGCCCCATTTCAAGTGCTCAAGAGCTGTATGTGGCTGGTGGCTACCATACAGAACAATGAACTTCTACATAATCACAAAAGTAACGACAGCCTGTGTATGTTAAGTGACTTTCTAAAGATTAAAATTAATACTATGATAATAGAATGTGAGATACAACTTTCTTCTCTTCATTGATATTAGAACCATGAAAACCTCATAGAAATCCATACTAAGTTAATGTGACCATACGGTAGTTCAGGGGGTGGTTATTGATCAATTGAACCCAGTAAGATTATGATTACAGACATATATTTTTAGTGCTGGTATATAATTTTCAAGGGGGGCTTTTCTTCTAAGGATTATAGTCAACAAGGAAACAATCACAAATGACCTTTCTAAAAAGTAAGCTGATAAGTAACCTGATATAGTGTCATAAGAAGTATATTATAACTGGGACTTCACATAAAAACAGAATTGAGATTTTTACAGATGCTCTCTCAGGTATGTATGATCTGAATATGATAAAACTGAAAGCTTATCTAAAAAAAACCAACAACTTTTGAAAGTCAACAGAAATCTGTAGTCTTAAGAATAATGATGGCCAATACCTTTCCAGAAAATGTTATTGTGTAGAACTTTTAACATTTGTAGCATTATGAAGGAAGATATGCAACTCTGCTTTAATAATAAACAGAAGAGTCTGACAAGTCATGTAAGTCAAAACTATATGTTTGAAACTGCTTACATTTTGGTGAAAAAAATAAGAAGGCAAGAATTCATGCAAAAAATTCGGGTATGATAAATCATATGGTAAATATGAATAGAAGTTTGTCTCTTCACATTATTAGAGGTTATAATTTCTGAATCAGAAGCACTAAGGAAATGTTCTTTTGATATATACTGTGGCACTTTTCTTGGAGTGAATTCTGATTTGATTAATTGAAATTAGAAAAGCACAAGTAATTAAAAAAAACCCTTCCTTCCTTAAAACTAGCCATTTTTTGGCTGGGTGATAGACATTGGGGAGGGTATGTGCTATGGTGAGTGCTGTGAATTGTGTAAGACTGTTGAATCACAGACCTGTACCTCTGAAACAAATAATACATTACATGTTAAAAAAAAGAAGAAGATAGTAGGAAGGGAAAAATGAAGGGGGGAAAATCAGAGGGGGAGACGAACCATGAGAGACTATGGACTCTGAGAAACAAACTGAGGGTTCAAGAGGGGAGGGGGGTGGAGGGATGGGTTAGCCTGGTGATGGGTATTAAAGAGGGCACGTACTGAATGGAGCACTGGGTGTTATATGCAAACAATGAATCATGGAACACTACATCAAAAACTAATGACATAATGGTGATTAACATAACATAACAAAATAAAAAACTAGCCATTTTGACAAGCAAATTTTGGAATCTATAATTCTATCAGTGTAACAAATTGAAGCTTAAATACCGATTTTTAACATGAAAATCTAAGTAAAATTCTTCGAAACTTAGAAAAACAAAGAATTTAAACTGCTTAAGAAAGACTAGGAAAGGGGGGCCTGGGTGGCTCTGTTGTTAAGCATCTGCCTTTGGCTCAGGTCATGGTCCCAGGGTCCTGGGATCGAGCCCCACATCGGGCTCCCTGCTTGGCGGGAAGCCTGTTTCTCCCTCTCCCACTCCCCTTCCTTGTGTTCCCTCTCTCGCTGTGTCTCTCTCTCTGTCAAATAAATAAAATCTTAAAAAAAAAAAAAAGAAAGACTAGGAGAGGCATCTAACCAGAACTGCCTTTTCAATCTAGATGCTCTATGAAACCTAGACTTCTAAGAGAAAAACCTCAAACAGCTGGAATCCAGCTTAGATACACAAAATAAATCATTTCTGACTGAAAATTCACTCTCAAAAGCTCTAATCAGGTTTCCACAAGCAACAAAACAAAACAAAGAACATCAATAACACTAGTAAACTGGGTTTACTAATTGTGCCGCAACAAAAAAAACACAATAGAAAAGAGGAGACAGAAAAGAATTCCTTGTTAAATCCATGATCATCCATCCAGTACCTTTGACCCTTAAGGTCAGAATTTGTTCCTAATACACTCTTGAAATAAAGATGTAGAAGGTTTTCTCATTCTAATTCAAATCCTCAGGTCACTTATTGAAAACTTAAGTCATCTAAAATGTGATAGTTGATAGAGTGTGTATAAATGACAAAGTCATATAAATATTCATACTTAGGCCATCTTTAGAAAAAAGTAGGTGTACTTAATCTCCCCTGAAAATAAATAAGACTTTACTATAGCTACCCTGTATTCCAAAGCACACTGTCTTACAGGGAAATAAGAATATGGATCATGACATTTAGTTTCATATATTGTTTTTTTAAATGTATATCATGCAAAATATTCTCTACTTTCATGAAAACTTTTTATGTATTACCAAAAGCAATAAAGAGATCCAAGCTGTAAATAAAACAAGAAATAAACTTAAGTAACGATCAGAAGCTTACTACTACCTTCAGTTGGGGGGGGGGAACAAAACTTTTCCAATGAAATGTTTTTCCTCCAAAATACTTTGTTTTTCTTTTTCTGTATAATAAAACTCCCATAACTCCATGTGAAATCAGACATAGCATGTCTTCCACTCTTTAAAGGGGGGTGGACAAGAGAGAGGGAGAATTAGAAAGGAACTTCCCTCTGATCATTTAGAACTCTCTCAGTTCAATAATCAATCTTCTCTTACATACCTAAATAAATGACACAAAGTGATAATTTTTTCATCCACTCCCTTCCCATGTAGGGACAAGAAGCCCAATTAAAAAACACTGCTTAGCAATGTCCACAATAGCCAAACTATGGAAAGAGCCAAGATGTCCATCAACAGATGAATGGATAAAGAAGTTGTGGTATATATATATATATATATATATATATATACACAATGGAATATTATGCAGCCATCAAAAGGAATGAAATCTTGCCATTTGCAACAACGTGGATGGAACTGGAAGGTATTATGCTGAGTGAAACAAGTCAATCAGAGAAAGACATGTATCGTATGACCTCACTGATATGAGGAATTCTTAATCTCAGGAAACAAACTGAGGGTTGCTGGAGTGGTGGGGGGTGGGAGGGATGGGGCGGCTGGGTGATAGACATTGGGGAGGGTATGTGCTATGGTGAGTGCTGTGAAGTGTGTAAGACTGTTGAATCACAGACCTGTACCTCCGAAACAAATAACACAATATATGTTAAAAAAAAAAAAAGAAGAAGATAGCAGGAAGGGAAAAATGAAGAGGGGGAAATCGGAGGGCGGACGAACCATGAGAGACAATGGACTCTGAGAAACAAACTCAGGGTTCTAGAGGGGAGGGGGGTAGGAGGATGGGTTAGCCTGGTGATGGGTATTAAAGAGGGCATGTGTTGAATGGAGCACTGGGTATTAACCACACACAATGAATCATGGAACACTACATCAAAAACTAATGATGTAATGTATGGTGATTAACATAACAGTACAAAAAAAAAGTACTGCTTTTTATTAACCTGTTAATAACATATTTTATGTGAATATATAATCAGACTTCACTAGTCACTTTATGGAAGAGTTTTACTCTAAAGGAAAACTACAGCAATTATGACTTGTGCCCGCCACAATTTGCTTTTTGTGTTACTCTCACCATATGCTATGAGTGCCCCCAAAATCCCCATTCTACTCTTTTTCAATCCTTCTCCTCACCTGTGTCTGTTATTTAAATTTTCAGTCCAGGGCACCTGGGTGGCTCAGTCAGTTAAGCATCTGCCTTCGGCTCAGGTCATGATCCCAGGGTCCTGGGATGGAGCTCCAGCATTGGGTTCCCAGCTCAGTGGAGAGTCCGCTTCTCCCTTTCCCTCCGCCCCTCCCCCACTCATGCTCCCACTCTCTCCCTTTCCCTCCATCTCTGGCCCTCCCAAATAGATAAATATTTTTAAAAAAATGAATTTTCAGTCCAAAATGTTCTGATAAAATCAGTGTAAAAGACCAGTAGGAAAGGATGTGGATACCAAGGATGGTGTCTCGCAGGCTGCTGGATACTTACCCAATATCCATTCTCCCTTTCTAAGTAACAGAAATCATTGTCTAGTTATGCTGTTATCCAGAACAAAAGACCACAATTCCCAGCCTGTATGGCCATATGACTGAATTCTAAATAGTGAAATGAGAGCAAAAGTATTAGTGGGGCTTTGTTTAAAGAAAGCTGAATCTGATAGAAGTGGTCCATTTTTTTCTTTTTTCACTATTCATCTCCCTTCTGGCCTGTAAGACAGACACAGTGGCTGGAGTTCCAGCTGCCATCCTAGTATAGGAAGTGATCTCAGGAATGAAATACACTCACAAGGCTGATGAAACAGATAGTGGGTCCAGACACAATGACTATGGCGTTGCCATATCAGCCCTGCACTGCCCACCTCGTGTCCTCTTTTATGTAAGAAATAAATTTCTCTCACAAAGTTTAAGCCACTGTATTTTGGGTTCTTCAGTCTTAAACACTGAATCTTAAGTAATCCACAGGGACTAAAAAATAAGAAAGAAAATGTAAAAGTTTTATTTTTTCATGGGCCATATTCTTCCCGATATCACATAAAGTGATTTAGCATAATGGTTAATATCACAGACTGGATTCAAACAGCTGGGTCCAGGTCCTGGCTCTGCCACTTACCAACAGGTTAGTTTATCCTCTCTGTACCTCAGTTTACCCATCTGTAAAAGTGGGATGATGATAATAATGGGACTACCCCCATAGGATTGTTTTGAGTATCAATTAATACATGTAAAGTACTTTAACAACACTTGGCACAATATAAGTGTTATATCTATGTTAGCTACATGATTACCTCTGTAGATACTTTTAATAACAACAAATAGCCTTGATTATAAATTTATATTTCAATACTAAATGGATTTGAGGAAATTGCTCAACACAAGGAGATTTTCTCAGACATATACCAAGTCCAACACTGGAAGATGGGTGCAGCCAAATATATCTGCTTAGTAAGAGAAGATTTATTTCACTGGGAAATTTTTAAAAAGTATTTCCAAGAAAGGATAATGACATCATTCAATGAGAAAACAATTTTTTAATTTTACCACTTAGTAGGTTAAATGAATCATTAAAGAAAAAGCAATTTTTATTGTATCTTGGTAATTTATAAGCATGATCATATGATCATTAACTCAAAGAATATTAAACCTAGAAGCATTTTCTTTAAACAGCATGAGACACTGAGGAAAATTTAATTCCAACAGGTGCATAATCAGTTTACCACATTTACAAATAGAATACTACAGTCCTTAAACAGTAGATGTTTCATTTGATTTATAAATTTTGCACTGACATCACCCATCGTTCTGATAATTTCTCTTACCCATCCTAGTACTCTTGACCTCATCTCTTTAATGGTGAGATTATTAAAGTCCATCTGTATAGGCATACTCCATTCCAAACACCAATACACATGAAAACCAAAAGGAGTAAGCATGTAATAATGGTGTTTCAATCAACTTTATTACTAAATCACCTTTCACTGAGTACCGACTACCTGTGTTTTGTCCTATAATATTAACTCCATCTTGAAAAGGTTTGGTGTGTATGTGTATTTTTGTTTTTTTGCCTCCTCCAGTGAAAAGTAGCTGTTCCTTAGAGACATATATGCCCTGTAGCCATCTCAGATGAAGGCTATTGGTTTACTAATCACATTCTTCCTTGTTCTCTATTTCTAGCTTTACACCATTTATCTCTGATTCTTTAGTAAAGACCCTGATCACTTGAGGCTCATGCCATTCAGTCATACCACCCCCTCTGCCTCTGCATCACTGTTGTATCTACTAATCTCTTGTCATTCTTCCATATTCATCAAAGGCTTTGGAACTTAACTCAGTCTTCTCTGCATTCCAAATCTTTCCATTATTCTGAGTGACTTCCGTATCCACATGTGTGATCCATGTAGTCCTCTGGCCTTCTCGATTCCATTAAGTAACTCCACGTCAGCTCAGCCATTTACTTCCACAATTATCATAATCTTGCCATCCTAACTGTTCTTGAATCGTTTATTCAAGCAGTCCATCTTATTACTTCCAATTGTCTTGATGAACTACTCTCACCATGAAGATCCGTCTCTTAAGAGACTTCCAATTCATTAGCTGCGTAGTGCTTCCCACCTATCAATGCTTTCTTCTTCACTATCCTCCTAATCTAGTTTAAATTCCATGATCCTAGGAAACATTCTATTACTCTAAACTCCTTTCCCATTCAGTCTTTGCATCGCCTCCATTGGCAAAACTGCAACCATCGTGAAACTAACTACTTTCTCCGTAAATATAATGAAGCTGGTATGTGCTGCTAGGGAAAACCACAAAGCAAAATATAATCACCATGCTCAGCGGATCCTGAATATGGCCCAGCAATCCTATCATTTTTTCTCTGATCTATACAAAACAAGTATTTCAAATCCTCCAAATTCTGACCCTACCTTCTACTTTACTGAGAAACACAGAGGTTCACAGACATGACTTTTCAATGAAAAGTGGAAGACATTCATGCCTGACAGTTTCTGCTTTGCACCATTTTCTTTTCCTTCCCTCCTACCATTAGACAGCAGTTAAAGCTATGAACATGAGATAGCTATTTATAGTGAGAATTCAGAGAGAGATAAGAAGAGAGTTTAGAACCAGTCTTTGAAGAATTCTAAGATTTGATGGCTGAGTAGAGGAGAATGAAGCTTCAAATCAAGGTATAAATTTTGCACTAAAAACAAGTCAGCTACATTTTGTGTCTTTGTTTATGCAGTCATACATACATACACACACTCATATTTATACAAGAAACTGGTTTTGAAGGCAAATATAACTCTAGTGTTTTCCAACAATATTAAACATTAGCCCTTTGGCAGATGAAATTTGGAAATGTTATCATTGCTGAGGTCCAAAAAAATCTTTTCCCCTGTGGAAATGAAATAATCTCCTTGACAGAATTTTACTAGCCAAGGGTGGTGGGGAGAAACATGAAATTATTACCCTTTGTAGACATAAAACTTTCTAGCTGGAATAAAGATAGCTCTTGCTCATCAAGAGCATATGTAGATTTAAGATCCTTAACTATAAACAGTAGGCTTCAGGCCTGGGTGGTCTGTGTTATTTCCAATAATATATAAATTGGCTTATCCTCAAAATAAATATTTCCTTTTTCATTACTGAGTCATGGAAGAGATTCAATCTTTGTTTAAAAAAGAAAGGTTTTCAATAAAGTCTTTTAGATATAAGTCCATATATTCAATAGATAGTTCAGGATACTATTCTTCATTAAATGCATATGAAAAGATCTTAACTGATTTTCTCAGTACCTCAAGAACACTCAGTAAACTGGGAAGATGCTTAATGAGAAATGAATCCTCCCCATGCATTTAATGATCACTGATATTTTTTGCATAGTGTTTAATAATAAGCTATGATTCAGGGGATGAAATGAACACCAAAATACCCTGTATTCCTGTTTTTATCTCAGAGATAACTTATTACTATATTATTTGGCATAACATACAAGCCCCCTAAAGACTATTTTTAAACGAACATGTCTTTCATTTTCTTTAAATTTTATATCAAAATGACAGCTGATTAGGTTAAATGTGTCTTTAAGAGAATATTTAAATATTTTATAAATGATGCATATGAATTATTTTAAAGCCTTCAGATCCTTATCAAACTTTGGTCTAAAAATAAGGAAAAGTAGCATATAAATGAAAGGAAGTACATTTCCTTTTTCTTTTTTTTTGAAAAAGAGTAGAAGAGGGGAAAACACTGAGGAGTAACAAACTCCATTTATGTACAATATGGCAAAATGGCTCCATGAAACCATCCACAGAATTGTTTTTCTCTTTCACAATGAAAAGAGTCCAGTATTCTTCATGCATGATAGGAACTCGGTCTGACTCATTCAGGATTTGTTTCCATACCTGCCTAATGAGTTGGCCAGAATATATTCTAAAGTCATAACAAAGACATATCATCAGTGTGTAAAGATTCCAAAATCATCATGACCAGATGTGTAGGACTGAAAATCTTGGCTTCTGGCTGGGTTTCTCACAGTTGGTCTATAAAATGAGAATTAAATACTATTTGTTCTAGCTCTAAATTTCCTCCTTCTAAAAGAGCTGATCTAAGTGTGAAACACTTTCTCTATGAAAAGGTAATGAACATTATGAGGAAATGTGTGAGCTGCAACTGGCTGTTTTCCAGACGGGTACACATATACTCAGATGTTCACTCAGCTCTTATATAACCCAATACTCAGACCTGCAGCTGTGGAATACTAACACTACTTTATAACAGTAATTATATAGTACCCTATATAATTAATATGATACTTTTTATATTATCTAAATGATAAAAAATTTCACCTTCGATTCTCTTAGTTTTTCTAATAACTGAAAATTTGTGACAAACACCATAGCCATCTTTTAATTATAAAAATCTTTATTGGGATAACATAGGCAGAAAAAAGCTACACATTTTTAATAATGAGGAAGCTAAGATTCATCTTGAGTTTGAATCCAAACATTCATTATGCTAGTATTACTGGATGCATTAAACTAAGTCTAAATAAATAGAAATCTAATATGTTGGGGGAGGAAGGCACATTTTAAATAAAAACGATACTATTTTGTAAAAAGAATAATGGGAGGGACACCTGGGTGGCTCAGATGGTTAAGCATCTGCCTTCGGCTCAGGTCACGATCCCGTAGTCCTGGGATCGAGTCCCGCATCGGGCTCCCTGTTAGGCAGGGAGCCTGCTTCTCCCTCTGCTGCTGCCTCTCTCTATCTCTCTCTCTGACTCTCATGAATAAATAAATAAAACAAACAAACAAAAATTAAAGAATTAAAAAAAAGAATAATGGGAAATAAAGAATACATGCCATCTTTAAATTATTCTAGTTAAAATATGAAAACAGGATTTTCTTTTCTTCCCTGTTGTAAGACAGTACTAGCCAGGAGCCATGAGCGTGCAATACAGGAAACCTTTCATGTACTTGTGGAAAACTTCACTTCAGAGTTGTAATTTAAACATTAGTAATTGTGCTTTATAAAACAAATATTTTATCAACCCAGGGACGTGTCCACTCAGGAAGAGTGTGTGATTTCTATCATAAACTTCATAAAGGATGGTCCTTTTTCATACTTGTGTCACTCCTTATTCTGCTTATTATTGAACAAAATTCTGGGGTGTAACATACCTTTAAAACAATGAATTGAGGAGGAGGAGCAAGATGGCGGAGGAGTAGGAGACCTAAATTTCGTCTGGACCCAGGAATTCAGCTAGATAGGGATCAAACCATTCTGAACACCTAGAACTCAACAGGAGACCGAAGAAAAGAATAGCAGCAACTCTCTGAACAGAAAAGCAGCCACTTTCTGGAAGGTAGGACATGCGGAGAAGTGAATCCGAGGCGATATTGGGGAAGATAGATGGCGGGGAGGGGGCCTCCGTTGGCCGCTACCGGCAAATGATAGAGCAGCAGAGCACAAAATCGGAACTTCTAGAAGTCGGCTCCGCTGACAGATGTCGCTCCAGTGGCTAAGCGGGGGGTGGAACCCTCGCTGGGACAGTGTGGTCTCAGGACCTTTGGGGTCACAGAAAGACCGGGGGTGCCTGAGTGTGGCAGAGCTCCCAGGTGTCAGAGCAGGGAAGCTGGCTGCAGAGACGGAGCCGAGGAGCGGGCTCTCAGCTCGGGGTTGCCATAAACGGTGATCCGCAGCACAGTCGGGCCACTGCTCCTCCAGCACGGACCCAACAAGCAGCAGATCTGGGGAGACTCCCTAGCGTGCTGCAGGGATCTGCTGGGTTTGGAGACTCCAGATGGGGTCATGTGCCAGCAGAGATAGAAACACTCGGTCACAGGCCGGGTGAGCATGGAGTGCGGCGGGAGACCGGGGAGATGGGAGTGATTGACTGCTTTTCTCTGGGGGCTCACTGAGGAGTGGGCCCTGAGTTCTCAGCTCCTCCAGGGCAGAGATTGGGAGGCCGCCATTTTCACTCTCGTCCTCCAAAGCTGTACAGAAAGCTTGCAGGGAACAAAAGCTCCCGAGAGTAAACCCAAGCAGATTACTTAGCCCGGACCCAGCAAGGGCGGGGCAATTCTGCCTCAGGCAAAGACATTTGGGAACCACAGCAACAGGCCCCTCCCCCAGAAGATTAGCAAGAACAGCCAGCCAAGACCAAGTTTACCATCAATGAAAACGGCAGAACTCCAGGGCTAGGGGAATACTGCACATAGAATGCATGGCTTTTTTCCCATGATTCTTCAGTCTGAATTTCAAAGTTAATTTTTTTCTTAACTTTTTCTTTTTTTTTTGAATTTTTCTTCTTCCCTTTTTCAACCAACATCTTATCAATGCCTTTTTAAAAAATCTTTTTTATTTTTCATTTTTAAGTCATATTCTATCCCTTCATAGTAGTTAACCTTATTTTTGGTGTATATATATATATATATATATAAGTTGTTCTCTTTTTAAAATTTTGGGATACAGTCTCTTCTAACAGACCAAAATATACCCTAAATCTCTAGTGTATGGCTTTGTGCTAGTCTCCTGCCTGATGACATTCTCTCCTTTTTTTTTTTTAAAAGACCCTCTTCTTTCTTTTTTCAACCAACTTCTTATCTTATCAATTCCTTTTATAAAATTTTTGATAATTTTCATCTTTACAGTCATATTCCATCCCTTCATTGTATTTACCCTTATTTTTGTACATATATAAGGTTTTCTTTCGTTAAAATTTTGGGACACACTTTCTTCTAACAGACCAAAATACTCCCAAAATCTAGTGTGTGGCACTGATCTATGCACCAGCCTGATTATATTTGATCATATTCTGTTTTTTTTTTTTGTTTCTTTGTTGGTTGGTTGGTTTATATCTTTTTCTTTTTTCTTTCTTTCCCTTTTTTCCCCCCGGTTTCAGGTCCCTTCCGATTTCTTTAGCGTGTATTTTTCTGGGGTCGTTGTTACCCTGTTAGCATAGTGTTCTCTCATTCATCTATTCTCCTCTGGACAAAATGACAAGACAGAAAAAATCACCTCAAAAAAAAAAAACAAGAGGCAGTACTGACTGCCAGGGACCTAATCAATACGGACATTAGTAAGATGTCAGAACTAGAGTTCAGAATGACGATTTTAAAGATACTAGCTGGGCTTGAAAAAAGCATGGAAGATATTAGAGAAAACCCTTTCTGGAGAAATAAAAGAACTAAAATCTAACCAAGTCGAAATCAAAAAGGCTATTAATGAGGTGCAATAAAAAATGGAGGCTCTAACTGCTAGGATAAAGGAGGCAGAAGAGAAAATTAGTGATATAGAAGACCAAATGATGGAAAATAAAGAAGCTGAGAAAAAGATAAACAACTACTGGATCACAAGGGCAGAATTCGAGAGGTAAGTGATACCATAAGACAAAACAATATTAGAATAATTGGGATCCCAGAAGAAGAAGAAAGAGACAGAGGGGCGGAAGGTATATTGGAGCAAATTATAGCAGAGAACTTCCCTAATTTGGGGAAGGAAACAGGCATCAAAATCCAGGAGGCTCAGAGAACTCCCCTCAAAATCAATAAAAATAGGTCAACACCCTGACATCCAATAGTAAAACTTATGAGTCTCAGAGACAAAGAGAAAATCCTGAAAGCAGCTCAAGAGAAGAGATTTGTAACCTATAATGGTAGAAACATTAGATTGGCAACAGACCTATCCACAGAGACCTGGCAGGCCACAAAGGACTGGCATGATATATTCAGAGCACTAAATGAGAAAAATATGCAGCCAAGAATACTATATCCAGCTAGGCTGTCATTGAAAATAGAAGGAGAGATAAAAAGCTTCCAGGACAAACAAAAACTAAAGGAATTTGCAAACACGAAACCAACCCTACAAGAAATATTGAAAGGGGTCCCCTAAGCAAAGAGAGAGCCTAAAAGTAACATAGACCAGAAAGGAACACAAACAATATACAGTAACAGTCACCTTAGAGGCAATACAATGGCACTAAATTCATATCTTTCAATACTTACCCTGAATGTATATGGGCTAAATGACCCAATCAAAACACACATGGTATGAGACTGGATAAAAAAACAAGACCCATCGATATGTTGTCTGCAAGAGACTCATTTTAGACCCAAAGACACCCCCAGATTGAAAGTGAGGGGGTGGAAAACCATTTACCATGCTAATGGACACCAAAAGAAAGCTGGGGTGGCAATCCTTATATCAGACAAATTAGATTTTAAACCAAAGCCTGTAATAAGAGATGAGGAAGGACACTATATCCTACTTAAAGGGTCTATCCAACAAGAAGATCTAACAATTGTAAATATCTATGCCCCTAACATGGGAGCAGCCAATTATATAAGCCAATTAATAACAAAAGCAAAGAAACACATCGACAACAATACAATAATAGTGGGGGACTTTAACACCCCCCTCACTGAAATGGACAGATCATCTAAGCAAAAGATCAACAAGGAAATAAAGACTTTAAATGACACACTGGACCAAATGGACTTCACAGACATATTCAGAACATTCCATCCCAAAGCAACGGAATACACATTCTTCTCTAGTGCCCATGGAACATTCTCCAGAACAGATCACATCCTAGGTCACAAATCAGGTCTCAACTGGTACCAAAAGATTGGGATCATTCCCTGCCTATTTTCAGACCACAATGCTTTGAAACTAGAACTCAATCACAAGAGAAAAGTCGGAAAGAACTCAAATAAATGGAGGCTAAAGAGCATCCTACTAAAGAATGAATGGGTCAACCAGGAAATTAAAGAAGAATTAAAAAAATTCATGGAAACCAATGAAAATGAAAACACAACTGTTCAAAATCTTTGGGATGCAGCAAAGGCAGTCCTAAGAGGAAAGTATATAGCAATACGAGCCTTTCTCAAGAAACAAGGTCTCAAATATACAACCTAACCCTACACCTAAAGGAGCTGGAGAAAGAACAGCAAATAAAGCTTAAAATCAGCAGAAGAAGAGAAATAATAAAGATCAGAGCAGAAATCAATGAAATAGAAACCAAAAGAACAGGAGAACAGATCAACGAAACTAGGAGCTGGTTCTTTGAAAGAATTAACAAGATTGATAAACCCCTGGCCAGACTTTCAAAAAGAAAAGAGAAATGACCCAAATCAACAAAATCATGAATGAAAGCAGAGAGATTATTATAAGAACATATTATGAGAACATATTATAAGAACATATTATTATAAGAACATATTATGAGCAACTATATGCCAGCAAATTAGATAATCTAGAAGAAATGAATGCATTCCTAGAGATGTATCAACTACCCAAACTGAAGCAGTAAGAAATAGAAAACCTGAACAGACCTATAACCACTAAGGAAATTGAAGCAGTCCTCAAAAATCTCCCAACAAACAAAGCCCAGAGCCAGATGGCTTCCCAGGGAAATTCTACCAAACATTTAAAGAAGAATTAATACCTATTCTTCTGAAACTGTTCCAAAAAACAGAAATGGAAGGAAAACTTCCAAACTCGTTTTATGAGGCCACTGTTACCTTGATCCCAAAACCAGACAACGACCCCATCAAAAAAGAGAATTACAGACCAATATCCTTGATGAATATGGATGCAAAAATTCTCACCAAAATACTAACCAATAGGATCCAACAGTACATTAAAAGGATTATTCACCACAACCAAGTGGGATTTATCCCTGGGCTGCAAGGTTGGTTCAACATCTGCAAATCAATCAGTGTGATACCATGCATTAATAAAAGAAAGAACAAGAACCATATGATCCTCTCAGTGGATGCAGAAAAAGCATTTGACAAAGTACAACATCCTTTCTTGATCAAAACTCTTCAGAGTATAGGGATAGAAGGTACATAACTCAAAATCATAAAATCCATCTATGAAAAACCCACAGCCAATATCATTCTAAATGGGGAAAAACTGAGAGCTTTCCCCCTAAGGTCAGGAACACAGCAGGATGTCCACTATCACCACTGCTATTCAACATAGTATTGGAAGTCCTAGCCACAGCAATCAGACAACAAGAAGAAATCAAAGGCATCCAAATCGGCAAAGAAGAAGTCAAACTCTTACTCTTTGCAGATGATATGATACTTTATGTGGAAAACCCAAAAGACTCCACCCCAAAACTGCTAGAATTCATACAGGAATTCAGTCAAGTGGCAGGATATAAAATCAATGCACAGAAATCAGTGGCATTCCTATACACCATCAACAAGAAGGAAGGAGAAATTAAGGAGTCGATCCCATTTACAATTGCACCCAAAACCATAAGATACCTAGGAATAAATCTAACCAAAGAGGCAAAGGATCTGTACTCAGAAAACTGTAAAATACTCATGAAAGAAATTGGGGAAGACATAAAGTAATGGAAAAACGTTCCATGCTCATGGATTGGAAGAACAAATATTGTGAAGATGTCAATGCTACCTAGAGCAATCTACACATTCAATGCAATCCCCATCAAAATACCATCCACTTTTTTCAAAGAAATGGAACAAATAATCCTAAAATTTGTATGGAACCAGAAAAGACCCCGCATAGCCAGAGGAATGTTGAAAAAGAAAAGCAAAGCTGGCGGCATCACAATTCCAGACTTCCAGCTCTACTACAAAGCTGTCATCATCAAGACAGTATGGTACTGGCACAAAAACAGACACATAGATCAATGGAACAGAATAGAGAGCCCAGAAATGGACCT